>NW_028289152.1:1500000-1780000 GCF_059628265.1 Tinamus guttatus | reverse complement strand
GTTGTGGGCACATGAAGGACTCACCCTGACACAGGGGTCTCTGGCAGAACTGTCTGCATATGAGGCATATGTTTGAATTGATCCCATATCCCCATGGTCGCTGGAGTGGAGACTCAGAGGGCCTCTGGCACTGCCCCATAGGACTGTACCCTTCCTTCTCCCCTTTCAGTAATAAGAGGAACAGACACAACGACCTGGCACTGACACACACTATTGCAGATTCTGTGCTTCCCAGCAGCAAAGGGAATGGAACAACTCAGCTCAGCTCAGCTCAGCTCAGGTTCAACAGGAAACCTGAATCCTCTGTGCTGCTCTCCAGCTTTTCTGGTCATGCCACATGCTCCAGAAAAGGTGTCCCATAGCAGCATATATGTCCTAGCCACCAGCAGATGTGCTGTCTCAGAGACAGCTCCCCAGGGATGGACCTCCAGAGAAGTCTGGCTTTTGTTGTGACTGAGCTAATGAGAGAAGTGAGCAGAGGAAGGAGATGTTCATCCAAGCAAGGTTATTGTCTTGTCCCTTTTGAGGATCAGCTTGAAAAAGCTTGACTGTAGGAACAGGGACTGCAAGACTAGAACTGCTTGAAAACAGTGCTTTCAGTTTGGTCCTGAGCTGGAAGCAGGAACATCTTTGACGAGGATGGGAATCGGGTCCATGTGCATGGAGCAGAAATCATTAGCAGTTTTTTTGTTGTAGCCTCTTGCCCACCTCGTTGCCATGCTGCTATTGTCAGTTTATAATTTTCAGGTTTGCACTGAGCAAATCAAGCTATGGTAGGTGCTTCTGGCCTCCTCATTTTGCTTTTGAACATCAGGGCTGACCTGCAGGGAAGGGATGTGACACCAGTGTGTCCTTCTTTCCTGTAGGTGACACAGAATACATCAGCCCCGCACATTTTCCTCCAGTGTGGGGAGCAGAATTTTCCCTTTTCCCTCTGGTTTCAATTTCTGGGAATTTCTGGGAATTGAAAATTTCTGGGAATTTCAATTTCTGGGAATTGAAAAGAACCTTTCCTGTGAGCAGGGGAGATGCAAGGATGTTTCCAGCACATCAAGGAGCTGGTGAAAGGTGATTTGGGAAAGTGTTTGCAATTAATGCGTGGCTGTCCATGATTCCCTTTCTTCTCTTCTTTGGAGGAATGACCCTGAGCAGAATGGACAGCGCTCAACTCTGATTTTATTTTATTAATGTGTGTCTTGTGCTTGGTGTTGCTCCTAAAACTTTCCATCTCTGTCTTTTTTCCTCCCAGTGTAGCATCCCTTGGCAAGGCCTATCTCTGCACATACAGGTGTGAAGGGGAAGGTGACTGGCAGCAGCCCCAGCCGCGACAATGTCTCCATTCACAGCAGCCCAGGTGTGGGAGACAGGTCCTTCCCTGAGCAATTCACCAGCCTGATTCAGAGACACAGGGCTACCACAGGTTTTGTTTTTCTCCACTAGTTCATGTTGACCATGAGCAAAAGCCAGGGTGCCAGGCAGCACAATCTTCTGGGCATGCTACCACAGATGCCATCTGTGTCTGGGCCTGATCCACCAACAATTCAGTTCACAGGCAAACATGGTTGGACCAGATGACCTCTAGAGGTCCCTTCCAACCTTAAGCATTCTATGATTTTATGGTCTCCCATGGTGGCACAGAGAGTCCTGCCTTGGGCTCTGCTGCATTGCCCGTGCTGCAGGAACGGGTACATCCCTGAGCCCAGCCTTGTCCCCAGCCCCAAGGAAGGGGATGCTGCCCTTGGTCCATTGCTGGGTTCTGGTGGGTAGAGCGGTGCAGGGGGAAGGCCTGGTGCTAAGGGGAGGGGCTGTGCTCAGCTCCCTGACTAGGATCAGCTCTTCCTGCTCTCCAAGGCCCCTCTACCAAACATCCTGGGGGCAATTGGAGCTGTGGGGACATCACCCAGAGGGGGGCACTTCCTCACCCCACTCACTCTTGCTGTTGTCATCGGGGACAGCTGTGATGCCCATAGCAGTGCTGCATGCAGGGGCAGACATGGCTCAGGGAAGGGCTTTGCTCCTCTCCATCCACACTCCTCTGGGTGGGCAAGATCATTGGAGCAGCACATAGAGTGAGAGTCTCTTCTTGCCCCAACAACCACAGAGATGTTGAAGGGGCAGTGCTCCGTGGTGTGGCCCTGGTCCAGATGCAGTTTCTCAGGGCACCAGGAGTCAACTGTTTTCTAACCAACTGGGAGGGAGTGATTAAGTCGTACAAAAGTCTTTCAAATAGAATGACAACCTCATACTTTTTATTGGGAATGAATAAACGAATCCTAGGTTTGATTATCATTCCAAAGCGACGTTTTTTCTTGCAAGTCATGGGTGAAGATTAATCCATGAACATTACAAAATGGCAACACCATGACAAGGAGGATCATGCTTCTTACTAATCAGCCCCCAGTCTATGTTTTGCTGGGGACTGTTGGGTTTCTTCCACCGCAGGTGAAGGACTCTGCCCTTTCCTTGACTGAATTCCAGCAGGTTCCTGGTTAGCATGAGTAACAGCAACTCGGCCCTACAGCGTATCAAGTAGTAGATAACAGAGACCAGACCTCTTGGATCACTGATGGATGGGCATTGAGGTTATTATCCTTCCTACTGCAGCCTTGCAGAGGGTCAAGCACTTCTCTGCAACTAGTCACAAGGAGATAAACTTATCTGAGGTTTTCTGGGAAAGATCAAATTTCTTGTGGTATACTGAAGCATGGATGTGGGACTGCGTAGAAATAGTTGGAGGTGTTTCATAGGTATTGTGGGACTGAACAAAGCTTATGCTGGGATGCTCCAGTGAGCCAGATATCCACAGCCTGGATCACAGGAAGGGGCTGTTCCTTCCAAGGGCAGGAGTTTGCATGTGTTCTGTTGAACTCATATGTTTTCTGTTGGCCCATTCCTCCAGTCTGTCAAAGTCCCTCTGGATGGCTTCCATACCCTCGAACTTATCTGTGGTCGCTGACACGGGGCTCTCCGGACACCACGGACACGATCAGTGTGATCAAGCAGTGCCAGTTTATTAAGGATTCCAAGTGCTCTTATAAGCAGTGCTTCTGCGGAAACGCAAGCACTTCTTTACAATGGCGGGTTAAGACCCTGCGTCCACGTGTCTTGGCCACACACAGTCCTCTATCCTGCACTGATAAGCTTGTTTACAGGTTCTTCCTCTCCTACTTCTCTGTTCTTGCAGCTTGTGACTTTCCCACGATGTTTTCGCCTTAGCCTAGTCCAGCTCATCATATCCATCTTCTATTGGGAAGCCTCTGTTACTTAGAAATGCTCCCACAATTCCCCCTTTTTGTTCTTGAACCAGCCAAACCTTCTTTACAGCATTCTCAATCATATTGTATACACATTTCAATAAACAAGGCACAACTAGTAGAATGCAACACAGAATCAACACCACCATCCCAACACTTCTAAATAATGAGTGAAACTATCCCGAAATTCCCCATCCATTTAATAAATTGTCCAACCATGACAGACCCTCATCCTCTGTGACTTTATGCAAAATCTTTGTGTGATCCCAAATGTCTTGGACATCCGTAAGTATTTTGCCGGACTGATCAATATAGCTGCAACATGTTTCATTTATCAGGGTACATACTCCTCCAGGCTGTGCGGTTAGGATATCAAGGGCCCTTTGATTTTGTAAGACTATTTTTCTCAGGGAATCCACCTCTGTTTGCAATCCAAAAATTGATTCTGCTCTTCTGTTAGCGATAATTTCCATTTACCTGAAATATTTTGAATCGCCCTTTCTAATTGAACAATACCAAGGGCTGGCAAAAGTGCCTAACAAAGCTATGGAATCCGGTGTTGTATCTTATTAAGGGATTACCAATCTCTCGTTTGGGTCTAGACTTTCCCCAATGTCCTCTTTACTATTCCCTTCATGTCTGAATGGTTAAAGACTGTTAGCGGGGGGAGGGCTAAAACTCCCATAGTACATTCTCTTGACCAGTTGCCTGGGAGCTCTATTTGGGCAACTTGGACTCTGCACAGCCACCAATGACCCCCTGGCAAGTTGCAGGTTGCGTTTAGTCTTAGATATGTATTTATGGTGGCTCTTCCCCATAAGTAGTCAGCCTACTCCCACAGAATAGCTACTTGCAGAGTTTTTGTTTTGAAAGGTGCCTAGATTTTGGCCCAATAAGTTATAATCTATATAAGGCACCGTGTTACTAACGAACTGAAGTGTAAAAGGCGTTCCTTCCATTGCGACATTCTCCTGTGTACACTGATACGACATATTGAGTAGGCTATACAGGTTCAGGTCTGTCCAGCTGCTTAGAGGAATACCTAACACCAGTGCATCAGATTGATCTGTTGTTCCACAAAGCCAACAACTCTTGATTTGGGTATAATTAACAATCCACCTAAGAAGCATAACATATCCATTAGCATTAAAAGCAGCATTAACCCCATAATAGCATTAAAAGCAACACTACCTCTTAAAAGCCACAATAACAAAAAGCCAGCTAATAACAACAGCAACACTTCTTCCTCCCATGTTTTCCTTCTGCAGGCTCACACTTTCCACAGCTAGGGTACTGGTTGCTTGCCTGCTACATCTGATCTATGCAAGTCTGCTTCCAGCCAAGGTCTCACCCACTTCGCTGGCACCCATCTGGTTCCAGTATCTGTAACGACACAAGCATACCCTTTTCCCCAGGTTATCAAGTCCAAAGGTCCCGTCCATTTTCCCATGTTCCAGTCTCTCAGCATCACCTTACACGGGTCCGACTTTACTTCTGTCAGGGCTCCCTTTAGCCCAGCCCCATGTTTGACCATCGGAGGGACTAGGCTGTCCTCGGGTAATCTCAAAAAATTTAAGACATATACTGCTTTTGCCAATCTTTCTACAGGCATAATTCCCAATTCTCCCCCTTTTTGTTTCTGTAGCTGGCATATAGAGGCTTGTTTGTTAATGGAGGGTACAGAGAACGCAAATTTTTCATGGTCCTCAGGATGCAATGGTATGGTGAAAAAACAATCTTTTAAATCGATTATTAAGATGTCCCAATCATTTTGGAAGGTTCTCTATTTCCATTTCTATTTGTGTTTGCATAGTTTCAATTTGGTTTCCTCCCCAGAAATTGCTTGGGATTTCCATATATTAGGGAGGCCTCCGCTCCAGTAGCAATTGAGGCTTTTACAGTTTGTAAGGACTGTTGCAGGTCCTTCCGTGCCAGTCGCACTGGAGCTTGGCTGTCGCTTCATTCTTGCTTCCTATGCTGAAGTATTTCCCTAGTCTCTTTCCAAGGATACACGTCAGAGTACGGCTCCCAGTCCTCCACTGGAGGTGGGGGGGCGGGTAGGGCGAGCACCGTAATCTGAGTTATTCCTGGCTTTCTCGCTTTCAAATTCTGCACTTTCTTGTTGTGCTTATTCAGCCCTCTCTGCTGATGTATATTACACAATGAAGATCTAAAGACCACACACACAAACAGCACAAACACAGTTTCTATCCAGTGCCACGACCTCACGTAGCTGTGCACTCCATTAGTGACTTCCACTGCTTCAATTGCCAAATCCCATCCTCATCGCCAGTTAGGTTGTGGATGGGCTTGGGATTCGGCAATAATCACACAAAACAAGGTGGCTACGGCGAGCCTTTATTCAGGTGAAAGCACATTGAAGAAGCAAAGTATTCGTAATTACTCTTGAGGTAATACTTGGCGGCAGGATACTGAGACTGAACACTTTCTCGAGTTGGCAGATTACAGGGTTGCTGACAGGTTCCCAACTTGGTGGGCGTCCCCGTGGAGACTACATAGACCTCAGTGTTAAGAGTCTCGCCCCGCCTTTCTCTCCACACTGTCTGTTTATACCTGCTGCATCCTGCCACGTAGGGCCGGTACGTGCCAGCGGGAAGACCAGAGGTGGACAAACTCCACCTTCAGTCACATAACATTGCCTCCTGGGTGTGCAGGTGCGCATACCAGTAAGTGGTATCAGCCGTCAGCCTGAGGGTCCTGCCTCTCTCATCTCCCTCCCTCTCAGGTGTTTGACCTTCAAGCTAGTTCAGAGGATGTTTGCAGTTAAGTTGGCTACAAGCCCGGTCGAGCAGCCGCCTTCAACTGCTTTTGGAGGAGGTCGGCTGTGAACCTGGCTGAGCAGCAGCCTCCGTGCTCCTTATCGCTCAGCCCGGGCAGGCAAACATCTTCTCTCTCAAGATCTGGATTCTACTTCGCACAATCGTTTTATGACTCTATGGGTCATACAAATTTCCGCCTTTCAACCATACCTCGTGTCAGCATCAGTATACAAAGGATATAACACATAATACAGACAAACATAGCAAACAGAAATAATACCCCTAATAATGGTTTCTGTCCTCACTTAAAGCATTACAATTCTCCAACCCTCACTTTAAAAGATGGATCAAATACCCCTGCACCTCCCTCCTGGCTTTTGTCAAATCCTCAGCAACATAAGTCTCCTTGAGCTCATTCGCCTTTTCTTCCCCGGCCCCATTCTCTAATTTTTCAAGGCGTTTCAACAAGTCCTGGACCCAGCCTGGCTGTTCTTCAGGCGCGACGGGGGAGTCCGGAAGCGGGGTACAGATGGTGTAGGCGCCGCAGGCACGGGTACACGCGCAGGTGCGGTGGCGAGGGCACGGGCGCAGAGGTTGACCATGGATCTCCAAACACCAGTGGTTTTCGGTGATGTGGCCGTCCCGTTCTTGAAGTGATCACAAAGGTTGCCGTGGCTCCAGCGGCCAATTTCCTTTCTGCTTTCATATTGGATAAGCCACCCGGTGGCTAATTTGGCAGCGTCTTTTTAAACCTTATTCACTTCTTCCCACAATTTGGACCCGATCCGGTCCCATGTGGACATCTCGAAAGCTGCATTTACCGAAGGGATCAAATCCTGCTCATGGGCCCATGTCAGCTGTAGTTGCATCACATGATGTAGTGCATCACATAGTGTTGCCAATTAAAAAAGAAAAAAATCAAACTGATAAAAAATGAAATTGTGAAAGTTTGGATTTTTTTTTTAACTTCTTGCCCAAAGTTACTCTTAAAATAGCTTTCATATTTATAAGAAGATTCATTTAGGCCTTCACTTGTTTGTGCACACACAGAGGCTACTACCTTCTACTGCTGCCCAGCTGCCCTGACACGGCTGTGTTTCCATGTGGTACTGGGAAATGTGACCCTAGACCTATGTGAACCTTTCTGGAGCGCAAGCTGGGCACCAGGAGTCTTTTTAGAACAGCCAGTCAGACAACTTCTTTCTCTTCCTTCTTTAGAAAGGGAAGTCCAGACAGATGGATTAGACACAGATGTCTGCACTCATGATGTCTAGCAGGGGGTGAGATCAGTCTCATCCCCCTTGTCCCCTCAAATGGAGTTGCACTTCATTTGCTACGCTGGGAATGAAAAGGCAGCGTGACTAGACGATCAGAGACTCCTTTAATACATCAGTCTCACAGTTATTTTGAGATTTGTGCCAATTCTGTCATCTAGAGATGCAACTTTTCAGTGAAGCTCCTCACCACACTTTCCTCTGTCAGTCAAGGGAGCTCGACACGTCAGGATGGAAGTCACTCCCTGCAGTTAGCAGTGGATGAGCAGCCCTGAGGAGGAAGTCTTTCTAGTGACATTGAACTTTGCAGGAGACACAGAATAACTTTGGAATGCTGCAGTCTTGATTATAACAGAAATATTTAGAAAATGTCAATAAAAATTGAAAAAGAAAGAAATTGAGAACATGATCTAATACAAGGGAAAAGTTTTGAGGCACCTTTTAGTTTTTGCAATATTTTCTGTTCAATTTCCTCTCTTGGTGTTGTTTTGTTTTACTATCCTGACTTTTGGGGTAGTGAAACTATTGTGATGTGTATGATTTTTATTTCTGGTTTTGAAAAGGAAAGTGATTTTCAGAAGTAGTTTAAGACGCAGTCACAGGATCATGGATATATGCTGTCATTGTAGGTACCCAGGACTCCTTTGCCAAATCTCCACCTGCACCTAGACGGCTCTAGTCTCCCACATGCCCTCTGCAAGAGTCATCAGCCCCAAGTAGGTGCCTTAGATGCAACAGGGCCTCTTCATGTGTCACAGGATGCTTGTGGTTAAACATTTGAGCTCCACCTGGAAGGCTGAGCAATGTATTTCAACATTTAAAAAATGTTGAGCAAACATCCTTTTGTTAGCTAAAACTGTAAAATAATCCTAATGTCATTGATGTCCCGTGATGAAATAATGGAAATTTTCAGATAGCCTCTGAATCTCAGGAGAGAGGCATATTGATCCACCCTTCAACTTGTGTTACCAGTGCTCCGCCTTTTAAATTGTGGAAGTAATCTCTATAATCACATATTTCTCATGTCCTGGCTATGCTGATCATTTCTAAATTTCCCACTGCATCAGACTATCTAAGTTTCTGCACTTTCCAATGCTTTCCTGTTCCCTTACTTTCTCTTCATTCATTGAGATTCTTCTCAACCCTTTAGTTGCTGCTCTAAGCTTCAAGGAGTCTTAAACATACTCCAGGGTCTTCTTGCTTCTGTAGTCAACTCTATAGTGCTTTTTCTATCTCTCCTTGCCTGTCTGTTAAAGATATTTCAGCAGTGGAATTCCTTCTGGGAGAAGGTGATTCCACACTGGACACAGCGTGGATTTAGCATACAGATGAGGAATATATTTAATTTTTTAATCAACTTGTAGCATAGTTTTTTTAATTATTTTTGTAGTTAAAAAAAGGCTCCTGTATCTGCAACTAGTTGTCTAAGGAAAGCAGGTGGGAATTGGTGTAGAAGAGTTGTAACATTCAGGTACAGACTTAAATGGAAAAAGTTATACTTTAACAAGAGACACGCAAGCCCCCAGGGGTTGATTAGAGAAATGGAATGCTGGGACATGAGGAGAAAGTTTGTCCATCCTCAAATCCTCATATTGAGAATACTGCTTTTCCTACATGTCCAGTATGAATTGTAGAATGTCAATGTCATTTGTTCTGCAAGCTGAAAAAGAGAGCTTAAAAAGCAGGCATCCTTCTTTTCAGGTGCTCGCTGATATCTTCCTCTGGTCTATACACTGCTGAAAACTCTCCAAGTAGGCATCAAGAATTGAAGAACTGAAGAAAAATGTGAGAGTCATGGGTCCTTAGAGCTTTGTTGCATTTTAATGGCCCCTTGGGTGTATTTAGTGCTGAGTCCATGAACCTCACCTTCAGAAAGAAGATTGAACAAAGCTCTCAAAAAGCTGAAGTCAGAAGAAGTCAAAAGTTTCTTGGAGTGTTAATGGGTCCCACTGAGGGTTGTTACCAAAGAAAGCTCCCCAGGGGCTGATAAAGCAGAACGTTGGAGGTGCTGATTGTAGGTAGACAAAGGCAATGCACAGGTGGATCTGATGCCAAGTCAACCTCCATGTGCTTTATCCAGTAGACTGTACAGGCACTGACATACAGTCTGTGCGCAGGGTGATCCCTTCCACCACAGGTTGCTCAGGGCTCCTTCTGGGGGCACTATGAGGGTAGGGGCATGGTAGGACAAGTGCAGGACAACAATATGGCACCTCCTGGGCTCCCTGAATGTGAGGAGGCTCAGTGAGGCCACCGTGATTTAAGGAAACAGCATCTTCTTTAAGGCCTCAGTGGCAGAGAACCACCATAGCCAAGAGGACAAAGACAGTTCTGTTGGGTCCCTTCAGCTTTGGCAGGGCCGATAGCTACCTCCACCACAAACTGTCATATGCTGTCCCATGCCTGCACCTGTTTTCCTGAAAAAAGCACACAACCAAACAGCTTTGTCACCTTACTCGCACCCATGGACCTCCCTACTTCTACTCATTTCTCACTGTCCTCACTTGTTTCTCCTTGAAACACAAAGGCAGGGGATGATCACAGAGATCCCTCAGAGAGACCTGCAGCACCACAGGCCTACTCTTCAAATTCTCTCAACCTCTCTGCATGGACACAGTCATCCCCCACTATGCGTAGGACTTGACACTTCTTTGCACATCTCCAGGAGGTGCCTGTTCTCCAAATCCCCCTAGTTTCACATGGACCTTCAGGACTCAAGCTTCCCTCTGCCACCCAACAAACAGTAGCTCAAGGAAGCTGACCTACTTCCACAGACAAGGGGAAGCTGTCTGCGGATACAGATAGAGAGAGAGAAGAATCATGGACTCCTTTAGGGTGGAAGGGAGCAGAGGGACTCTCTAGCCCAATCCCCTTGCTCCCAGAAGGGTCAGCCAAGTTGCTCTGCACTTGATCCAGTCTGATCTTATAAAAGTCTAAGTGGGGAGATTGCACAGCCTCTCTGGAAAACCACTTCCCAGATGATTAACCATCCTCCAACGGGAAAAACTTTTCCTTATCTCCGTTAATAAGTTGTCTTTCAATTTATGCACATTACCACTTATCCTCCCACCATGCATCAGAATGAAGAGCCTGCCTCCATCTTCTTGATGACCTCCTTGCAGCAATGGAGGGCCCTCCAAATGAAGACCCTCCAAAACTACCTCCTATGGGGCTTGTTCAACCTGCAGATCTTCACAGTCAAAGTACTCCAGCTCCCCAGTTATCTTGAAGGCCCCCTGACATTTTCTACAAGTTACAAACATTTTATTTCTAGATGTGGTTTAGGGAATACTGATGAGAGTGGGATTAGCGTATCCCCCAAATCCAGGCTCTGTTCCTGCACATACAGGCCTGGATGCTTTTGGCCTTCTTTGCTGCCAGCAAAGGCTGTTGGCCCACGTTTTGCCTTCTGTCCACCTTTTTTCTGCAGATCTGCTATTCAGGCACTCAGACCCCATTTTGTTACAAGGCCCTAGATTGTAACAGAGCAACTGTGGCCTGTTGCTTTGTTTCCAGCACAAGACCTGGCCTTTTTCCTTGGTGAGTTTCATGAGGTTTCTGCAGCTTCTTTATCCTGCCTGTCCAGGTGCCTCTGAAAGGCAGCATTCAAGCATATGCCTGGTCTCTCCTTTGCAGTTTCAGGTCACCTGCAAATATGGCAAGTGTTGCCTTCTGTGTGTCACTGATAGAGATGCTAAAAGGGTCAAGTTCCTGGAGTGATCACTGTTGCTCCATTTCTGTCTGGCCTCCCAAAGAGGCTTACCCCTTTACCACTGCCCTCCGAGCCTGACCATCCAAGCAGCTTTCCATGCATCTGTTTGACTAACCTTCTAGATTGTAAATCCCTGTGTTGCATGCGAAAATATGGTGGGAGATGATACGATGTCAAACACTTTGCTAAATTCCAGGTAAAAGATGTTTGCTCTTTGATCTCTAGAGGTCCCTTCCAACCTTAAGTATTCTATGATTCTATGATTCATTCTATGATTCACCATCTACAAATGCGGCTATTTAATCATAGAACACAACCGAGTTGGTAAGGCACAATTTACCTTGGGAAAATTATGCGGAGTGTTCCCAGTCACCTTCCTCTCTTTCATGTGCCATGAAATGTGATGTAAGAGGATTCACTCCGTTGTGCATTCCTCACCAAAGCGAGGCTGAACTGTCTGCCATTCCCCAGCAGCATGCTTAGCTGTAGGTGGGATGGAACTTGCCTAAAAACAACGGTAGAATTTAGTTGTTTGGGCACAGGCTGGTAAGCTGGGATGCCCAGGGGCACTTGCACAGCAGCCACCCAAGAAGAAAATGGCTTTCCCATACATCCCATGCTGTATCTGCTACAGACTTGTGGTTGTGCTGGACAACACAGACATTTGACACTACCCTGAGAACCTATTTTTATGTCACTGAATCAAGGGTCTGAATTGCATAAGCTATTTGCACTGTGGGGATCTGCCTGTGTTTTGGTTTTGCAGTGAGTGGAGCTGTAGTAGGAGCAGTAGGCCTCTAGAACAATTGCAGATGTCCAAGGAAAATCCCCATCATGATATACATGATGAACCCTGGGAAAATGAGCTCTCGCCTTGCCCCTGTCTAGGGGTCCTATGTAGCTTAGGGATGGGAATAGGGGTTTCCAGAGTGGGACATAATTTCCACTTCTTGTGGAAGCTTTTAACTAATTTCATTGACTAATACTGACTAATACTGGCATAAGTTTCTCTGCACTGTTCAGAGAGAGCCCATGGGTCTATCTCACTGAATGGTTCCCAGGAGGAGGGAGCACAAGCAAGAGACAAATTTATACCTTCAGCAGTGCCTCTGACAGACTCCTGGGAAGAAAGGAGCTCATGGAAACCTGGCAGCACTGCCAAGAGACAGCTCTGTGTGACCGTGTGCTCCCTCCCCCCAGGCCCCTCATGTGCTTTTTTCCACCCAACCCTCAACCTGACCACTCCGTAAACAGCACACAGGCAGGGGCTTATTGTGCATGCACCAACTAAAATCCATCTAGTATGCAAATATGACTAGGAGTCAATCATCTTCCCCCCTCCCCTCATTAATAGCACAGGCAGCCCAGAGCACATTGAGCTCTCCTTCACAGCAGCGGGCTGTACTGCAGAACCTCCTCTCCAGCAGGGACACCTCTCAGGGATACTCCTCGAGGTTGAAAGATTCCTTACCCACGACAGCTCTTCAGTGAGTGACTAATAGCATGCTGCAGCTTGGTAAACCTTTGAAATTTTCCTTAGTTGAATCTCTGTTTGTGCACATAATGCTTTAGGTGTAAACTGTTGACCATATCTGAGACTAGGGGTGGATCCAGCCACTCCCAGGCTACTCTGACAAGGAGTTTGGAAAGCAAGGCAGTCCATTCTGATATTCATGACTCAACTGGAGAGTCTCCTTGATACTTTCATCTGGCCCTGTTCTTCATGCAGTACACAAGTGAGTATACCTCACCATAGTTCATTTTTAAATCATTGGCTTATTTATCATGGAACTATGTTAAATCACTATATCTTATCTCAATAAAACATTATACTGCTTCTCTCTCATGGGAGAACAGCATTATTCATCTCCATCCTCAACACTCTGCCCAGGAGCAGCTCCTTGGCAAAGAGCAAGAGGGCTCCAGGCACTGGCTGCTCTTGCTGCCATAAGGTGAGAAAAGGCAGAGAGATGTGAAAGGTAGTCTGGAGGAGGAGGGCAGAGGAGCGCTCCTTGTGGGAGAAATCTTCACAGGCTTTTGCACAGGAAATGTCTGGTTGTAGATTAATGCTACAGAGGCACCTGGCAGAGTCTTCTAAACTCATCCTATTCCACGACTGTTTTTTAAGGAACACTCTCCCAACTTCTCCATTATGGAGGAAGTGGAGATGATTCCAGTTGCAATTCACTGCCACATGGTCAGAAGGCCAGGATGTCCTGCTATCTACTCAAAGGGACACCCTAGCGGGATGAATCTAGTGGATTCACACAGGTCTGTCTAGAGCTGTGATTCAGAACAGTTCTGAGTGCCCAGTGGGTGGGTTGTGGTCTGTGAGCACAGAAAAGGGAGAGATGTGGGAGCAGACACACTGGTTCCTGCAGGGACAGCTCCAGGCAGCAGAGTCAAAATGTGGGTGGAAGCTACAAACTTCAGCCCCTCTTCTCCTCTCCCACTCAGCACAGCTCTCTGGCCTCTGGACTCTGAGTCATGAGTTATTTCTTTGGTGGTCACATACCCAGAAGAGGAGAAACACCGAAGTGCCTTGATGTTTCTCTGTGCTCCTGCCTCCCTTGGCAGTAATATCATGCCATTGCTCCATGTGTCCCCACCTGTATGTGGTGCTCTTGTCCTTTCCCTTGGCATCTCTGGTGAGGGTGATTCAGATGCAGTTCAGACAAGGCACTTGTGGCACCTGCCATGCAGACCTGTCCTTGACAATGAGGTGCCCAATACCCCTCTAATCTGTGGGGTTCTAGGTAATGGATGAGCAGAGCTGTCTAGGAATGAGCCACCTCTCTCTTCGGGACTCCCAATGTGCAGGAGAATTGACCATTGGACTCTGAGGGATCTTTGACATTTGACACTGCACAGAAAGCAAAGATGGGGAGGGGTAATATCTGCTTTTGTGGGGAGGGCAGAGGTGTAAGAATCAGAAAGCCCTGCTCAGAGAAGTCTGTCCTAACTTGTCAATGTCTTTTTTTCCTTGGATAAACCACATGCCCAAAGGAAGCAAATGTCCAACAGAAGCTCCTTCAATGAGTTCCTTCTCCTGGCATTCTCAGAAACACGGGAGCTGCAGCTCTTGCACTTCTCACTGTTCCTAGGCATCTATGTGGCTGCCCTGCTAGGGAATGGCTTCATCATCACAGCAGTAGTCTGTGACAACCACCTCCACACACCAATGTACTTCTTCCTTCTCAACCTCTCCCTCCTCGATCTTGGCACTATCTCCACCTCTATCTCCAAATCTATGTCCAATTCCCTGTGGGACACCAGGACCATTTCCTACTCGGGATGTGCTACCCAAGTCTTTCTGCTTGTCCTTTTCATTTTGGCTGAGTACTTTCTTCTCACTGTCATGGCCTATGACCGCTTTGTTGCCATCTGCAGACCCCTGCACTATGGCACCCTCCTGGGCAGCAGAGCTTGTGTCAAAATGGCAGCAGCCACCTGGGGCAGTGGTTTTCTCTGTGCTGTCCTGCACACTGCTAATACATTTTCATTACCACTCTGTCAAAGCAATGCTCTGCACCATTTCTTCTGTCATATTCCCCACATCCTCATACTCTCCTGCAAAGACTCCTATCTAAGGAAATCCGGGGCTACTGTGGTTACTGCCTGCTTAGTGTTTGGATGCTTCATTTTCATTGTGGTGTCCTATGTGCAGATCTTCAGAGCGGTGCTGAGGATCCCCTCTGAGCAGGGGCGGCACAAAGCCTTTTCCACGTGCCTCCCTCACCTGGCTGTGGTCTCCCTGTTCATCATCACGCTTGCGTTTACTCACCTGAAGCCTCCCTCCCTTTCCCAGCCAAATCTGGATCTGGTGCTGGCTGTTTTGTACTCGCTGGTGCCTCCTACAGTGAACCCCCTCATCTACGGCTTAAGGAACAAGGAGCTCAAAGATGCCAGAAGGAGATTGACAGCACGGGTATATTGTCAGCACTAGTAGCCACCTCATGTGTCTCTAATCTCCATTCCCATAGTAGTTGATATCTAATCAATGTGTTGTTCATTTCATTTTTTTGTGTTACTTTTCTTTGTGAAAATGAAATATTTTGGTTCTTGTACCTTTGTGACCAACCAGTAAACCCCTACCTTATAAGAAGATGCAGAGGAGAGAGGTAAAGGGTGAGGTGCCCAGGAAGCTCAGAAATCGTGCAGCATGGAACTCACTAATCACGGCTCTGGTACAGAGAACAGATTTCATCCCAACACATGAGGCACCAGAGCTTGACCGTCATGTTTCCCAAGCAGCTATAACTCTTGAGTGGATTAACAGGTGTAAACGTTTCTTCCTGAACTTATAACATGAATGTGAATATCTCCCTGAGATTAGCCAGAACAACATGAGGGCAGTGCATTCATGGCTCAGCCCAGCATCGGGTATAAAACATGAAAAACTAACAAAGGAATTTTGAAGAGAGCAATAGGCTTGTGCTGACTCCACCCCATCATGTCCAACTTACTGACCGTGAACATACTGTAGAAACTGATAACAGCAAAAACATTGCTATTGAAACTCAACTGTGCAAGTGCATTTCTGATTTCTGTACATCATGGAATCCTGCTGCTAAATCAAAATTTCCTGTAACGTAAACTGTCTTCAAAATAAACTTGTTCTATGAAACGTTGCACTCTGTATTTATATCAGAGTACTGCTCAGAGAGTACTAGACTCTCACAGGCCAGCAAATACTCCAAAAGGGCATGGCTCTTCTGTGGGTCCCATGCTCTCTCTGTTAAAGACATGCTGGAATGTCAAGCATGTGGCATGATGCTGCTGGGGTATTTTTTGTCACTAAATCAGGTGTCTGCACAGAATTGTATTAGCTGTTTTAATGCAGAGATCTACATGATTATTTAAGTCTGCCTAAGTGAGCATCACCTAAGACGAGAGAGTACAAAGGAGAAATCAAGTCATCTGTTGAGCTGAACGGCTGTTCCCAAGTGGGGCAAGGCTCTTGGGGTAGGGTGAGCTCATGGCAGCCTGGCAGCAAAGGCAAGAAACAGCTCTGTCCAGGAGCAGCTCCTTTGTGAAGAGCAGCAGAGCTCCAGGCACTGCCTGCTGGTGGTGACATGAGATAAGACAGAAAGGGACAGAGAAATGAGAGGGTGGACTGGGAGGACAGAGGAGGGCTCATTGTTGGAGAAATCTACACAGATTTTGATGCAGTAAGTCTCTGGCAGCAGAGCAATGCTACTGGGGTGCCTGGAAGAGTCTTCTCAAATCTTCTCAGGGTTGTAATTCAGAGCAGTGTCCTGTGCCACAGGGTGCTGTGTGCCCAAGGCAGGAACTCTGCCACTTGCAAGGGTCAGTGCTCAGCCAGCCTGGGCATGTTCTCATGGAGCAGCAGGGAGAAGTACTGGGTGAGAGGATCAGGTTTTCTCCGACCTGCTCCTCAGTACCTGCATGCACAGAAATGTCCCTGCCCAGTGCCCAGAACCAGAGGGTTTCAGGAGAGCAAAACTGAGCACATAGAAGATGGAAGGAGATCATAACATCAAAGCATCTCTCTGAGTGCTGGCAAGGAGAAGATGTTGGGACAGAGGAACAGCTCCTGGCATGGACAGCTCCAGGCAACACAGAAGGACAGAGAATGAGAGGAATTGAGAGAATTACCAGGGCATAATGAATTTGGGCAAGTCATGGCCAGTCCTGCCCGTGTAGACACTTTCCTCTGATCAAGTCCCCCATGTCTCCTCTGTCAACCAGCAGAGCCTCTGCCTTGAAGCCATGGAGTCGAGGGCATGAACCACTATTTCTGCACTCACACCCCTGCACAGAACAGGCATGTGTCTCCTGCCACGGGCCCATTTCATGATACCCGATAAAGAGGCTGACAGCGAATGCCTTGACATGTTGCTGCCTGCAACTGATGCAGGGTTACAGCAGCTGCAGGAGGTCTTGAAGCCAAAGTCACAGCGAGGGACCCAGGCTGCAAGTTGTTCCCATGTGCTGACCTGATGGTCCACTGGGTGGCCACACTGCTGAGGAGAGCCTTAAACTGAGACTGACTGAAGGGAAAGGGTGACTCAAAAATGACTGAGGAAGGGATGTCCTAAGATGGAAGAAAACAAAGAAACAAACAAAAAAAAAAAAAAAAAAGGAACACCGAAGAGAAAGAAGCGGGAATGCAGGGAGCTGTGCCTAGGGGTGGACAAAGAGTCAGTCAAGAGCATATGTGTCAGGATTAGCCAGCAGAACAACAGGGGTGGATTTGTAGTGCGTCTCCTATGAAGCACGTGAAGCAGAGCAGCATCTACAAAACCCAGGGAACTCAATGCAAAAATCATCCTGTTCCCCAGATAGATGCTCAGAGTCTAGAAAAAGCGGCAATGACATAGTGAATGGTGTCCCCAGGGTGATCACGGGGGCTTTGTAACGGGGGTGACATCGTGCTCACAAGGCCATTGTGACAGGGAGGTCCCCATGGTGACTGTGTCCCCACAGCCCCAGGAGTCCACACTCTGAGGAGAGTGGCTCGACCAGGAGGAAGCAATTCCCTTTGGTGCCAGAGCAAAAGGGCCTCAGGAGATTGTGCTAGAGATGGAGAAGGGGTAGCAGGAGAACGCCTGCTCCCAGACCACAGACGGGCTCCTTAGCACACAGGACAACAGGATTGAGGTGATGGAGGGTAGAGGGAGGCGCAGGCAGCAGGGATGGAACCCACATGGAGAGTATGACGCTGGTGGAGGAGGAGATCTGAGGGAAGGCAGCCAGGCAGGAGATCCTCTCGTAAGTGGGCGTTTATTCCTGGCCATGAGCATTTTCTCGCAGGCAAAGAACACGGACCTGAGTGCTCCAAGGCCCACATGGACTCTATGAGCTCTGTGCTGAGGGGCAGAGAGCAGGTCTGGTCCTGGGATTGGCCATGAACTTCTCTCTGACTCTCTCTGGGGATGGATTCTCCATTGGTCTGGGATGTTGCTCCAGTGCTGGACCACCCTTGGGCTTCAAATGCATTTTGCACGCTCTGATGGGAATTTTCCCTGCTGCAGTTTGTGTCTCTGCCCTTTGTCCTGTCTCCAGGCACCTCTGGGAAGGCTCTGGCTCCATCCTCTCCCCACCTTCTCATTAGGCAGCTGCAGCTGCAGGCAACAGCAAGATCTCCCTCTGCCTTCACCTGGCTGCACAGACACAGCACCTTTGGCCTCTCCTCAGACAACCTGGCTCCAGCTCTCAACCACCTCAGGTCGCTCTGCTGGGCTCTCGCCAATGCTGCCCAAGGGCAATCTTCTTGATGCAGCCAAGAAAACCTCCCAGCTTTAATTATGCTGTCCTGGGTGCAGGATGTGTTGAGGATCCCCTCAGAGCAGGGATAGCACAACGCCTTTTCCATGGGCCTCCCTTACCTGGCTGTGGTCTCCTTGCTTGTCAGCACTGGCATGGTTGCCTACCTGCAGCCCTCCTTCCTCTCCTCCCCAGGTCTGAATCTGCTGGTGGCTGTTCTGTACTCAGTGGTGCCTCCAGCAGTGAACCCCCTCATCTATAGGGGAACAGCCAGTTCAAGGATGCTCTGAGGACAGTCTAAAAAACATCCCATTTTCATCCACTCAGCATTCCCAACATAGGGCATTAAATCTATGTTATTTTTTTCTTAATTTTCTCTCATATTAATGTTAAAAGATAAAAACATCCTGCTTTATGCCAGCTGTCCTCAGTAGTCCCTCTTGAATCTGACCGTGAGAATTTTTTGAAGCAGGAAATCAGGCTTCCTCCTTCATCAGCAGAGATGGTCCAACCTGCTATCTATCTAAAATATCTCTCTGAAGGTTCCTGCAGATTCCAGCAGAAAGTGGACTTCATCTTGGATGGTCAAGGAGAATGTTTTATTTTTCCGTGCCCAGGAACTCACTTTCCTTCCCGCTAGTAACAGCATTAAAGAAGGGCTCTTGCACCTCCTTCTACACATTATGGATGGCACCTGCATGGCCCCAATGTGAGGATGTGAACATGCCCGTGAAACCAGGAGTCCTGAGTCTCTGGGGCAGGAAAGCCCTGTCCCTCCAGGACCGGGCACATGATCTGGTGCGGGGGCTGCCTGGGCTCCTGCCACAGCCCCACACTGAGCTGCTGGGGCATGGTCCTCACGAGGAACTTGCAATAGCCTCTTAGCAACTGCCTCTTCCACTATTTGCAAACCCTTCTCCACTTCTGCCGTTCACTCTCGTGGAGAGGCTAGATCTGGGTTCCCTTTTAGCAGTTCAAATAATGGACTCAGTTGTTCAGTTGCCGCTCCAGTGCTGGGGCAGACCCAACTGATGGTCCCAAGCATTTTTGGCAAGTCATTGAGGTTACTGATTTTGCGAGATCCAATCTAGCTGCATGTAAAACAGGCCCCTGAGCCAATTGCCTGGTGCGAAGTAGCAAGATTCACGTAGGCCCTGGCAAGCATTTGCAATGGGTCACCTGAGTTATATTCCATCTTCTGACAGGCTTTAACCATATCGGTGATGGTCGGAGCCTGCCCAATTCTCTGCCACACACCTCGGATCACCTCCCGACAGGCCCTGTTGGCATTCTTTTCAGCCATTTTTTCAAATATCAATTGCCGAGGTCCCTGCCCAGTCACCTGTTTGTCCAGCGACGCCTTAAGCTGGTCCAAGATTTTGACTTATGGCTCCCCCTTCTCCTGAGTCACCTTAGAGAAGGGCTCAAGGACTTTCGCGTCCCTTTCATCGGGACGTTCGCCAAAGCATTAAGGAACACTTGAACACTTCGCGTGATTGGCAAAGTGCAGGAGGTGGGCAATGCACTTGTATTTGAGCTGTATTATGCTGCCCCTTCCCCAGTAACATCTCCATGCTGACCCCCTGCATTGTTTGATCATGTATGTTATTGAGTACCTTCGTATTTGCTGCCTCACACACCTCTTGAAGAGCAATCGCCTGTTGTACTGGGGTAAGGATCAGCCGTATCAGCGTTTTAAAATCATGATCAACCAGCCAATTATCCTCTGATGTCCCCCGAATTAGAGCTTGAGTATACAGCCCATACCTGGACACCACCTTCTGTGTTTCCTTAACTGTATTATAGTCCAGTGGTCTGTGCTGCGGGCCCATATTTGTGTCAAATACTACAGGATAAACAGAGACCTAGGAGCCCACAACCTTGCCCACATGCAGATCCCCAGCATGAAGTGCCTCCTGCCGCACCCTGGCCCATGGTTTCTCCATCCCTTCTGCTGAGGAACAGGATGTCGCGGGGCCTTGATCTACAGGGTCGGCTACTACCATCCCCTTCAGATTATCAGGAGGAGGGGAGTGGAAACCTGGCTCCCTCTGGCTCTCCACCCAGGGATAGCAATCCTCAAGCCACAGTGGCACAGGTTTCCCCTCCCTGGACGGTGGCAGGGGCGCTGTCGCCTCGATCCTGGCAGCTGAGGTCCCTACATACTTCCTTA
The DNA here is from genome assembly GCF_059628265.1 of Tinamus guttatus. Taxonomy (NCBI): domain Eukaryota; kingdom Metazoa; phylum Chordata; class Aves; order Tinamiformes; family Tinamidae; genus Tinamus; species Tinamus guttatus. The sequence continues at coordinate 1,759,577 of NW_028289152.1, read as the reverse complement.
GAGCCTCATAGAAAATTTGCCATGGTCTCAATAAGGAAGATGTGGTCAGGTCCCCGCGAGTTGCCTAGTCCCACAGCACTATGCCAAAACTATCCCAGGCTCCAAGGGCGAACACCGTTGCCTTACTTAAAGTATTACAATTTTCCAAACCCCATTTTAAAAGCCGGGTCAGGTTCCCTGGCTGAATGTCCTTCTCTTTTCCAGACTTACGTAAAATGTGATTCAGAACCTGCAACACTCTTTCCTGCTCCTAAGTGACGGATCCTCCCACAGTCCTCGACAGCTAGGCTCCCACTTCCCAGTGGCTAGAGCTTCTGAGGCTACCACTTGCAAGTGATCCAGAGCTTCATTATCATTTAACAGTTGCGGCCACATAGACGTTCTCCCCCGTCCGTCCTGTTGAGCTTACCCCACTGTGCAGTCTTCCCCGATTGGCTATCTCTGTCCTTGTTTGAACGCCATTTGTGGGGTATTGAGGAGTAGGGTCTCTGGAGATAGTGAACAAAGAGCTGTATTTACGGTTAAACACAACTTATATAGCTTCGATCAGGGGGTGGCACTGGGACAGATTTCCAGTTGTGGAGTTGTGAAGTCTCCCTTCCTTGAGGATATTCAGAAGGCACCTGGATGCAATCCTGGGCAACAAGCTCTAGGTGTTGCCCTTCTTGAGCGTAAAGGTTGGGCTAAGTGATCTCCAGAGGTCCCTTCCGACCTCAACCATTCTGTGACTCTTTGTGTTATTCTGTGTTTGTGTGTGGGAAATTGACATTTCATCTCCAGCCACTATAATGGTACCTTAGACAAGGGAATCATATTTAGATATCTGTTACGCACACAGCAGCTTTGGCAAGAGGAATGCCACTACCCATGACTTGGCAGAGTGCAGAAGAGGGATCTGAATCCCATTCCACCTTGAATGCCCTTGAAACCTGGCATGAGATGCCAAGATTGACTCACTTGAAGGATGGGTAAATGAACTCACTGCATGTCCCCATCAAAGCTTGCTATATAGTTAAGAGGTGGGAATAGGGCCTCCCAGAGTGGGAAAGTTCCACCTTTCCTAGATAACCATCCTCTGATGAGACAATTTCTAATGCTGACTTCAGTCTGTCTTTGTTTTTCAGAGGGAGACCATAGATAATTAGTTGAGTCTGCTTCAATGACTATTTCCCAGAAGGAGGAGGAGGGAGCAAAAGGAGAAATCAAGTCACGCCTCCAGCTGTGCCACTCTTCCGAGAATGGTCAGGCTCCTGGGGTGGAGCTCGTGGCAACCTGGCAGCAGTGTGTCCAGAAGAAGCTCCTCTGCAAAGAGCAGCAGAGCTCCAGGCATTTCCTACAGGTGCCAACTTGAGATAAGCAAGATGAGCAAGACAAGTGAGAGAGAAAGAAGTTAAAAGATGTTCAGAGGTGGGAGGATGTCTGAGAGCTCCGTGGTGGAGAAATCTTCATAGCCCCTAACACAGTAAGTCTCTCCCTTGCCAGGCAATGACATGAGATACCCTGAGGAGTCCTCTAAAGCTACCACATCCCATGGCCGATAGCATCTGTCTGGATGGCTGTCCCCATTTCCCTGGTGCGAAGCAGGAGGTGTTCGGAGCAGGCATTCCTTGCCACACTGTCAGAGTGTCCCTGCCACGCCAGGGTGCTGTGTGGCTGAGGCAGTGACTCTGCTGCCTGCAAGGGCCAACACTCAGCCTGCCTGGGGACTGCAGGGAGAGAGGCTCTGGGTGGAAGGAGAGACTCCCTGCAGGGCAGGTCCAATCTCCATTTGAGAAGGATCTCATAGCCCTCTGTCTCTCCCTGTCCCTTCCTCCTTCAGCAGAAATATCATGGTATTGCTCTATGTTTCCCACTTGTCCATGCAGCTCCTGTTCTTGCCCTGGGACTGTCTGGCCAGGGTGGGCTTCAGATGCAGTTCAGACAGCGACTGTGCAGGTCCTCAAATCATCTGGGGAAGGTGGCAGAGTTTACTGATGTGCACTTTGGTACTAGATTCCTCTGTGTTCAGTGATGTCATTTCTCTCTGGGGTTACATGTGTGCAGAGGTCCTGTGCCTCAGAGGTGAAAGCAGAGGGCAGCTGTGAACAAGGTGAATGGAAGAGGAGCTCTCCTCACTCTGCATTAACACCATGGGACTCCTTTTGCTCTTACGAATCAGAGTGGTTCACTGAGTGCTGGAGCAACCCACATGATTTCTATATCCTCTCAGCATACACAGCACAAAATGGAGCTCAAGCCGTGGAGCTCAGTGACGGTTTTATTTATTTTTTTTTTTTTTGAGATGGGGAGTTTACTACAACAGTTTACTACAGGGAAGAGAGTTATGAGAACGTTCGGCTCATGGAAGTCTGTATTAACTTGTCTACATCTCTTCTTCCTTGGACAGTCCCCCTCAGTGCTGCAAGACAGCAGATGTCCAACATCAGCTCCTTCAATGAGTTCTTCTTCCTGGCATTTGTGGACACACGGGAGCTGCAGCTCTTGCACTTTGCAGTGTTTCTGTGCATCTACCTGTTTGCCCTCCTGGGTAATGGCCTCATCATCACAGCAGTAGTCTACGACCACCACCTCCACACTCCCATGTACTTCTTCCTTCTCCACCTCTCTGTTCTGGATATTGGCTCCATCTCCACTACTGTTCCCAAATCCATGGCCAATTCTCTGTGGGACACTAGAATGATTTCCTACTTGGGATGTGCTTCCCAGGTCTTTTTCCTCATTTTCCTGCTTTCAGCAGAATGTTCTCTTCTCACCGTCATGGCCTATGACCGTTTTGTGGCCATCTGCAGACCTTTGCACTATAGGACTGTCATGAGCAGCAGAGCTTGTGTCAAAATGGCAGCAGCTGCCTGGGCCAGTGGTTTCCTCAATGCTGTCCTGCACACTGCCAACACATTTTCGATACCACTCTGCAAAGGCAATGTTGTGGAGCAGTTCTTCTGTGAAGTTTCCCAGCTCCTCAAGCTCTCCTGCTCAGACTCCTACCTCAGGGAAGTCGCTATTATGATATTTACTCTTTGTTTAGCTTTTGGATGCTTTGCTTTTGGTGTGCTATCCTACGTGCAGATCTTCACTGCTGTGCTGAGGATCCCCTCTGAGCAGGGTCGACACAAAGCCTTTTCCATGTGCCTCCCTCACCTGGCTATAATCTCCCTTTCTCTCAGCACCATCACGATTGCCTACCTCAAGCCCCCCTCTATCTCCTCCCTATCCATGGATCTGGGGGTGGCTGTTCTGTACGCAGTGGTGCCTCCAGCAGTGAACCCCCTCATCTACAGTTTGAGGAACAAGGAGCTCAAGGTTGTGCTGAGAAAGTTCCTTCAGCAGGTACAATGTGAGCACCAGTAAGTGTCCCATGTGCATCTCCTCCTCATTCCCGGTGTAGCTGGCATCAAGGCACTTGTTCATTTTTTACTGACTTTTCTCTGTTGCATTGCTATTGCAATTGCTCTATTGCTATTAAAAGAAAAATAGTTTTGATCCATGCCACTTGTCCTCAGGAATCCTTTGAATCTTGCCTAGAGATCTGGTTGAAACAGAAAGATAGACTTTTCCCTTCACAGCAAAGATGTGAGGACCTCATAACCTGCTAGTCTGAGCTCACTCAGACGTCCTCAGTGCAATGCAGTGCACAGTTTCCCTTTGCAGTGTCTCTTTCAGCAATGACATCAAGGGCTCTGGTAAGTCAAGATGGGCTGAGAGCACGGGTCCCATGTCCATTAGGAGAGCACAGCTCTCCTGGCCAGAGTCAGGATGTGATCTCATGCTCCTTCCTGCGGGGATGCCAGCCTGATGTCCCTGTGGGCTGGTCTTTTCCCTCTCCAGTGCTCACAGTGGAGTGGGAGTGGAGGAGACAAGAGCCTGGATGCAACCTGTGGGGACAGACCCTCTTCTCATTGCTACAGCAGGCATTTCCTGGCTGCAGCCTTTGCAGTTTTCCTGGAGACACTTCTACTTCCAACAGGACTTTCGCTTTTCAGGGCTATTCTCATTTTCACACTCTCCTGTTGTGCTCTGGTGTGTGTATACAGCCCAAGAGCTATCACAACGTGGTGCTTTTTGGGTTTTGTTTCCATTGCATTCTTGCGAGTACTCGTAGGAGCAGGTAATTGGCACCTTTGAAACACAAGGGGATCTCCTCAGACACATACCTGACATCGTCTAGAAAAGATGGAGTTGAAAATATATCCAAATCAATAAAAGGGCCTGCTGCTCTGCCCCTGGACTTAGTGGACTCCAGAGGACAAGTTCATTGTCCGTGTGTGATGTGCTAGTGACCACAAGCTGGATCCAGGCCATGAACTTGGGGCAGGCTGCTCTGTCCTTGGGCCAGCAGGAGCTGCTGGACTGACCGCAGAGCCAGGATTCTCATGCTGTCTTGGGGAGCATGGTGGGCTTGGAGAGATGTGCAGGAGAATGGAGATGGCCATTTGCCACTGCACTGCTGGAATCAGTAGCCAGTGCTGGGAAGGGGTGATGTGAGGGGCTGCTCTGGGAGGATGGAGCTGGCACAGCTTCTCCAGTGTGTGCCTGCAACACAGGAAACAACCTGGGCTCTTCTCCTCTGCACCCACCATGTCCTGGTGCCCTTCCTAGAAGACCTGTATTTGTCTGGTGAGCAGCCTGGTGTGTGCTCCCACACTCCAGTTCACACACACAGGAGCTGAATGGCAGCATTTTTCTTCTTCTGTGACTGTGTGCACCTGTGCCTGGTTGAGATATTTGGTGTGAACCACTCGGGAGAGGTAACAGGTAGAAAGGACTGAAAGAGATGGTGTGAGGCTCCAGAAGAGGTGCGTTCTGTGGTGGAGGTATTATCTGCACCAGATGAATATCCCAGTAAGACCATGATTTAGAAACACCATCCAAGGCCATCCACTCCTCCAACTTAAACACAATGCTGGGTGAGAGATGAAGCCACTCTCAGTTTCTATGCGAGATTTCTCTTTCACAAAATTTGTGATGTTTCCAACAGGAGACCCATTGCACTAAACTGCAGACCCAGGGAGAGTTTCCAAGGACTGCAAGCAGAATTTCACCCTCCAAGCGTGCTGCAAATACGAAAATGCTCCCTGTGCTTCCAGACCTGAATCTATCTCTGACTCTCTGACACAGACACTTCCCCTTTCCAACCATCTTTTACGTGCAGATACTTTCACAGGAGAGGACATGTTCAGATAACAGAAACTTGTTTTCTTCAGATTTTTTTCCATTCCATTCCAGAGGCTGATTCACACAATCACTTTCAGTCTCAAGTGAAGAATTTCCACACACCCCGCCTCCCCAAATACGCACTGCAAGTGGGAAACCCCAGAAGGGAAAGCCTGACTTGAAAGGTGGGGAAGGCAAACAACTGAGATTGTCTGAGCCTGACCGTCTTCTGCAGGGTCACCAGCAATGGTGACATCAGAGACTGTGTCATCATATCTGGGTAACAAGCCACAACCATCTTAGAGGCCAATAGGCACCAATATCCTTTCCTTTGCTCTAGTAGGAGCGATGAACTGAGGGACTGGAGGTTCCTAATAGAACAGGGAAACCTGCTTTTTTGTCATACTCAAAGCTAGAGTTGGTCATTTCTACTGAATTTCATGACATCTGGCCACCTGCAGTCCTGCTCTCAGGACACCTGCAGCTGGGGTGTCTCCTTGAGCCTGTCACTTGCAGAGTAGGAAGGAGTGCCTGGTCCTGCTCCCTACACTATTGCTAAGATAAACCAGGATGCCATTGGCCGCCTTAGCCATCTGGGCACAAGGCTGGCTCATGTTTAACTGTCTGTCAACTGACACCCCCAGCCCCTTTTCAGCCCTGCAGCTCTCCAGACACTCTATCCCAGGCCTTTGTATGCTTCAGTTGCTTTTGGCTCTTTTTGAGTGAAGACTATATAGAAAATACAGGAAACAGCACAAAAAACACCTCCAGTGTGGAACACTGAGTGCCACTGGAGGAGTGCAATGTTTCATTCCTGATAGGAAAACAAGCCAAAATAAAGGCCAATCTGAAACTGAATGCATGGCAGTGTTTGATGAGAATAATTTATAGGAAGGCAAATGCATCTTCTCAAGTTTTCATCCTTATCATTTCTCTCCAGTACTTTTCTACTCACATATTCTATGTTTTTTGTTAGTGTGTTTGCTTGTTTTCTAAATTATATTGGAAGAAATTATGGCTGCATATATGTAAAAGCTTTCCTTGTGCCTTCATGGACCTAGTGTCATTGTCCTGTACCTCTATCAATCTCTTCTTGATTCTTCCAAGTCACTTTTCCCTCCTACCTTTCATTATTTTCAGGGACCCTGAAGATGTGGGCAGCATAGCACCACATTTGCAGTGATGACTGCATGGCACTAATTTTTAGAACAGAGGCCCTCATCTCATGTCATATTTAAAATGGAGGTAAAAAGCCCTATGCACAGTAGTTTGCATACTGGAGAGCTCTATAAAGACAGCCCAAGCAACAAGAGAAGAAAGGACAAAGCGACAGAAGAAGATGTGGGAAATATGGCAATCAGGATGGACCAATTCCTCATACCTTCTCCATTCAGAGTGTTGGTGAAAAATGTATTCTGATGACATGCTTGTAGATAGATCTGTCTGTATTATAGTCACATAAAGAGAGTAATTGCTTCACATAGTGCTTCACATAGTGTTGCCAATAAAAAAAGAAAGAAAGAAATTGATAAAAAATTTGAAATTGTTGAAGTTTGGAATTTTTCTACTTCTTGCCCAAAGTTACTCTTTGCACCCAAGAGCACCTGAGAATTGTGCGTGAGCTGACGGATGTCATAGCTAAGCTGCTCTCCATCATCTTTGAAAGATCCTGGAGAATGGGGGAGGTGCAGGAGGACTGGAAGAAAGCCAATGTCACACCAGCCTCCAAAAAAGGCAAGAAGGAGGACCCAGGCAACTACAGGCCAGTCAGCCTCACCTCCGTCCCCGGAAAAGTGATGGAACAGCTTATACTGGCCATTGTCTCCAGGTACCTAGAGGACAAGAAGGTGCTCAAGAGTAGTCAGCATGGATTCACCAAGGGGAAATCTTGCCTGACTAACCTGACAGCCTTCTATAATGGAATGATCAGTTGGCTAGATGAGGGGAGAGCGGTGGATGTCGTCTATCTTGACTTCACCAAGGCTTTTGACACCGTCCCTCACAACATCCTCCTGCTCAAGCTCCGGAAGTGTGGGATAGATGAGTGGACAGTGAGGTGAATTAGGAATTGGCTGGATAGCAGAGCTCAGAGGGTGATGATCAGTGGTTCAGAGTCTAGTTGGAGGCCTATAGCAAGTGGTGTCCCCCAGGGATCAGCCCTTAGTCCAGTCCTGTTCAATTTATTCATCAATGACCTGGATGAAGGCACAGAGTGCTCCCTCAGCAGGTTTGCTGATGATACAAAACTGGGAGAAGTAGCTGATACCCCAGAGGACTGCGCTGCAGTCCAGAGGAACCTGAACAGACTGGACAATGGGGTGTTGAAAAACCTCATGAAATTCAACAAGGCCAAGTGCAAGGTCCTGCACCTGGGTAGGAATAACCCCAGACACCAGCACAGGCTGGGGACTGACCTTCTGGAGGGTAGCTCTGCAGAGAGAGACGTGGGTGTCATGGTGGACAACAAGTTGACCATGAGGCAGCAGTGTGCCCCCGTAGCCAAGAAAGCCAATGGGATCCTGGGGTGCATTAAGAGGAGTGTCTCCAGCAGGTCGAGGGAGGTGATCCTGCCCCTTTACTCAGCCCTGGTGAGGTCACATCTGGAGTACTGTGTCCACTTCTGGGCTCCACAGTGCAAGAGGGATGTGGAGATGCTGGAGAGAGTCCAGCGCAGGGCCACAAGGATGATCAGGGCCCTGGAACATCTGCTCTATGAGGAGAGGCTGAGGGAGCTGGGCCTGTTCAGCATGGAGAAGAGAAGGCTGAGAGGAGATCCAATCAGTGTCTATAGGACAGCTCAACGGAGGCAGTGAGGAGGATGGTGCTGGCCTCTTTTCAGTGGTGGCCACCAACAGAATTAGAGTAAAAGGCCAGAAACTGAAGCATCAAAAGTTCCACAGGAATTTAAGGAAAAATTTATTGACAGTGAGGGTGACAGAGCACTGGAACAGGCTGCCCAGAGAGGTTGTGGAGTCTCCTTCTCTGGACATCTTCAAAATCTGCTTGGATGCAGTCCTGTGCCACGTGCTCTAGGTGTCCCTGCGTGTGAAGGAAGGTTGGACTAGATGACCTGTAGAGGTCCCTTCCAACCTTAAGCATTCTATGATTCTATGAAAATAGCTTTCACTTCTATAACTAAATGTTAGCATTTAGGCCTTCTTTTTTTTTGTGCCCATAGAGAGGCACATACGTTCCAGTGCTTCCCAGGATGCCCTGAGGTAGCTGTGTTTCCACCTGGTACTGGGAAATGTGATCCTAGACCTATATGAAGCTTTCTGGAGCACGAGCTGGGCACCAGAAGTCTTTTTAGGCCTGTCAATGAGACACCTTCTTTCTCTTCCTTCTTTAGAAAGGGAAGTCCCAACAGATGGATTAGACACAGACATCTGCACTCTTGAAGTCTAGCAGGGGGTGAGATCAGTCTCATCCCTCTTGTCAGCTCAAGTGGAGTGGGACTTACTTAATTTGCCATGTAGGGAATGAAAAGGCAGTGTGACTAGATGATCAGGGACACCTTTAAGACATCACTCTCTCACAGTTATTTTTAAATTTGTGCCAATTCTGCCATCTAGAGATGCAACTTTTCAGTGAAGCTCCTCACCACACTTTCCTCTGTCAGTCAAGGGAGCTCGACACCTCAGGATGGAAGTCACTTTATGCAGTTAGCAGTGCAATGAACAGCCCTGAGGAGGGAGTGTTTGCAGGGACATTGAACTTTGCAGGAGACACAGAATAACTTTGGAATGATGCAGTCTTGAGTAAACAGAAATATGTAGAAAATGGCAATAAAAACTGAAAAAACAAAGAAATTGAGAATATGATCTAATCCAAGGAAAATATTTTGAGGCACCTTTTAGTTTTCACAATATTTTATGTTCATTTTGCTTGCTTGGTGTTGTTTTGTTTTACTATCCTGGCTTTTGGGGTAGTGAAACTATTGTAATATGTATGATTTTTTTTCTTGTCTTGAAAACGAAAGTGATTGTCAGAATTGGTTTAGGATGCAGACACAGGATCATGGATATATGCTGTCATTGTAGGTGCCCAGGACTCATGGATATATGCTGTCATTGTAGGTGCCCAATCTCTACCTGTACCTAGAGGGGCTCTAGTCTCCCACATGTCCTCTGTGAGAGATGGCAGTCCCAGGCAGGTGCCTTAGAAGCAACAGGAACTCCTCAAGTACCACCGGATGCTTGTGGTTAGACACCTGAGCCCTCCCTGGAAAGCTGTAAAATTGCTGTCAAAATTAAAAAATGTTGAGCAAACACCCTTTTGTTAGCTAAAAGTGTAGAGTAATCTTAATGTCATTGGGTTCCCATGATGAAATAGTGGAAATTTTCCACTATTTAAGTAGCCTATGAATCTCAGCAGAGAGGCATATTGATCCAACCTTCAACTTGTGTTACCAGTGCTGTGTCTTTAAAGTCTGGATGTAATCTCTATAATCCCATATTTCCCATGTCCTGGCTATGCTGATCATTTCTAAAGTTCCCACTGCATCAGACTATCTAGGTTTCTGCACTTTCCAATGCTTTCCTGTTCCGTTCCTTTCTCTTCATTCATTGAGATTCTTCTCAACCCTTTAGTTGCTGCTCTGAGCTTCAAGGAGTCTTAAACATACTCCAGAGTCTTCTTGCTTCTTTATCCAACTCTATAGTTGTGTTTCTATTTCTCCTTGCTTGTCTGTCACAGGTATTTCAGGAGGGGAATTCCTCATGGAAGAAGGATATTCCACACTGGAGGCAGCCTGGATTTAGCATACAGTTGAGGAATATATATATATATATTTATATATCAATGTGTAGCATTATCAATTTGTAGCATTATCAATTTGTAGTTAAGAAAAAAAACTCCTGTATCTGCAACTAGTTGTCTAAGGAAAGCAGTGCGAATTGGTGTAGAGGAGTTGTAACACTCAGGTACAGATTTGAATGGAAAAGGATATATTTTCACAGGAGCGATGCAAGTCCACAGTGGCTTATTAGAGAAATGGAATGCTGGGACATGAGGAGAAAGTTTGTCCATCCTCAGATCCTCATGTTGAGAATACTGCTTTTCCTACGTGTCCAGTATGAATTGTAGAATGTCAATGTCATTTGTTCTGCAAGCTGAAAAAGAGAGCTTAAAAAGCAGGCATCCTTCTTTTCAGGTGCTCGCCGTTATCTTCCTCTGGTCTATACACTGCTGAAAACTCTCCAAGTAGCCATCAGGAATTGAAGAACTGAAGAAAAATGTGAGAGTCATGGGTCCTGAGAAGTTTGTTGCATTTTAATGGCCCCTTGGGTGTATTTGGTGCTGAGTCCATGAACCTCACATCCTGAGAGGAGATTGAACAAAGCCCTCAAGAAGCTGAAGTCAAAAGAAGAAGTCTGAAGTTTCTTGGAGTGTAAAAGGGTCCCGCTGAGCGTTGTTACCAAAGAAGGCTCCCCAGGAGATGATAACGCAGAACGTTGGAGGTGCTGATTGTACGTAGAGAAAGGCAATGTACAGGTGCTTCTGATGCCAAGTCAACCTCCATCTGCTTTATCCAGTAGACTGTACAGGCACTGACACACAGCCTGTGTGCAGGGTGATCCCTTCCACCACAGGTTGCTCAGGACTCCTTCTGGGGGCACTATGAGGGTAGGGGCATGGAAGGACAATTGCAGGACAGCAATATTGCACCTCCTGGGCTCCCTGAATGTGAGGAGGCTCTGTGAGGCCACCGTGATTCAAGGAAACAGCATCTTCTTTAAGGCCTCAGTGGCAGACACACCCGCCACAGCCAAGAAGACCCAGACAGTTCTGGTGGGTCCTTTCAGTTTTGGCCAGGCCGATAGCTACCTCCACCACAAACTGTCATATGCTGTCCCATGCCTGCGCCTGTTTTCCTGAGAAAAGCACACAACCAAACTGCTTTGTCACCTTACTCGCACCCATGGACCTCCCTACCTCTACTCATGTCTCACTGTCCTCACTTGTTTCTGCTTGAAACACAAAGGCAGGGGATCATCACAGAGATCCCTCTGAGAGACCTGGAGCACCATAGGCCTGCTCTTCAAGTTCTCTCAACCGCTCTGCATGGACACCGTGATCCCCCACTATGCGTAGAACTTGACACATCTCTTGCAAATCTCCAGGAGGTGCCTGTTCTCCAAATCACCCAAATTTCACATGGGCCTTCAGGACTGAAGTTTCTCTTTGCCACCCAACAAAAAAACAAAACAACACAAGACAACACCAATAGCGAAAGGGTAGACAGATTTGGGCTGACTGTATCAGAGGATATAAGGATGATGGAAAATACAAACTTAGAGGGCAGAAAGAGGAAAAAAAATGGGGGGAATTGAAAGTTAAGCAAAAGAATGATCAGGAACATTTGGGGATTCCTTCCAAGATGTTCTGCATCTGAACCACTGTGAATACAGGAGCTCAAGAAAGCTGACCTACTTTCACAGACAAGGGGAAGCTGTCTGCAGATACAGATAGAGAGAGGGAAGAATCATGGACTCCTTTAGGGTGGAAGGGAGCTCAGGCGCTCTCTAGCCCAATCCCCTTGCTCCCAGCAGGGTCAGCTCTGGGCTCAGCCAAGTTGCTCTGCACTTGGTCCAGTCTGATTCAGTAAATGCCCAAGTGGGGAGGCTGCACAGCTTCTCCAGGCAACCAGTTCCCAGATGCTTGACCATTCTCTGAAGTGAAAAACTTTTTGTGATCTCTTCTGTGAATAAGTCTTCTTTTAATATATGCCCATTATCATCATGCATCAAGATAAAGATCCTTGTTCCATGGAATCATGGAATCGTATATTTCTTAAGGTTGGAAGGGACATCTGGAGAGGATGGGACAGTCCAGTTCCATCCCTGATGGATCTCTCAAGTGTTTTCTGTCAAATTTTCATGATTTCCATTGGCGGACCCTTCTAAATTATGGTTTTAGCATAAATGCACATAAACTGAAGAATTTCTGTTCGGTTTAATGGCGCACTTTCAGAGTAGGCTGGCCTCCTGAGGGGTCCTTCGCCCCGGAAATTGTCCGTGGGGTATTTTTTTGTTGTGATGGGCGATCTGGGACACCCGAACCAAATACCCTACATTGTTCCCTGGAATGATATCCTAAAAGAACCACTCATTTGGCTACAAATGCGTATGGTGAAGTGTGGCAAGGGGTGTAAGGCTTTGGCTCTAAAATTAAATGAGGAAAAGCCCCCTGAGTCAACCATACCCTCAGCACGCAAATTACCCATACTTCAAGGGCCACCAGGAGATTTGTTATCGCCACCCTATAGTCCCAGGAAATCAAAATCCTAGCCCACCACATTTTCAGGAGGCTCAACCATCAGGTCTCCTTTTCCCTTCTCAGACTAGAAGGGGACAGGTATACGGTCAGAAGACTATTGACGAGGGACTTCGACGAGATACTTCTGGCTCTCCAGCGGCCAGTTCTTCAACCGCAATTTTGCCGCTCCACCAAATGCCCGGAGGAAGTGGTAGTGCATATGTTTACATCCCTTTCTCTGCCACTGACCTCTATAATTGGAAACAACAAACCCCCTCTCCCTCTTCTCACAAGATCCTGGAAGCATGATCTCCCTCTTAAAAATTTGTAATGCATAGTTACCAGCCCACTTGGGATGACTGCCAACAGCTTCTGCACATACTATTCACGTCAGAAGAAAGGGAGAGAATTTTATGGGAGGCAAGGGAATCAATCCCTGGGATTGAAGATTTAACAGAGACGGGACAAAGGAGTATGCAGGATGAATGTGTCCCGCTTCAACGTCCCGATTGGGACTACCACACGGTAAATGGTCGGAGGTCCTTAGAGGTGTATAGACAGTATCTGTTACAAGGACTCCAAAAGGCAGCCCGAAAACCCACAAATTTATCTAAAGTAGCAGAAGTGAAACAAAGGCCCTCTGAATCCCCCACTGCCTTTTTGGAACACCTTTTGGAAGATTACTGAATCTATACACCTATAGATCCAGAGGACCCTGCAAACCAAAAAGCTAATAATCTGGTTTTTGTGTCTCAATCAACCCCAGACATAAAAAAAAAGATACAAAAACAAGATGGGTTTGCAGGAAAAAACTAGAACTGAGCTAATAGAAATTGCTCAGAAACTATTTATTAGTCGGGGTACACCCAAGGATGCCTTGACAAAAAAAATCACCAAGGCAACAATAGCGACAGTGGCAGCTCTACAAGCCACTCCACCCCATCATCCTATAGATAGGAAGTTTCCCCAAGGAAGGGAGAGGAAGCATAATATGGGGAACCACCCCAGACGATCCGTTCTTAATCGAGATCAGTGCGTGATTTGTAAGAAAGGACATTGGAAAAATGAGTGTCCTTACCGAGCGCCTCCAAACTCGCAAGAAATTCTATTTATGAAAGAAGGAAATGACTGCCGGAGCTGGGGCTCTGACAGCCCTAAGAGCCTGAGGTAACTTTGAAGGTTCAGGGGTAACCTGTGTCGTTCCTTATTGACACCGGAGCGTCACACTCGTACTTAAAGAACCATTGGGCTCCCTGTCCCAAGAGACAACTAGGGTACAGGATGCCACCGGACAGATGGCAGTAGCCACGTAAAAGACGGAGTTTAGTATGCAGGGACTGCAGGGGTAACACAAGAAGGCCGAGTAATATGGGCCCAGTCATTGCCGCGTGGTAGTTCAGCACGAAGAACTGAACTTGTTGCTCTGACATGAGCGCTACGGTGGGCAAGAGGAAAGGCGGTTAACATCTATACCAATAGCCAGTACACCTTTGCCACTGCCCATGTGCATGGGCAGATATACAAAGAGAGGGGACTATTAACATCAGAAGGAAAAGGTATAAAAAAATGAAGAAGAGATCTCAGCTTTACCGGAATTTGTGTGGGCCCCCCTGGCACTGATAGAGATGTTAAAAGGGTCAGGTTCCTGGAGTGACCACGATTGCTCCATTTCTCTCTGGCCTCCCAAAGAGTGCTACGCCTTCATCACTGCCCTCCAAGCGTGACCATGCAAGCAGCTTTCCATGCATCAGTTTGACTAACCTTCTAGATTGCAAATCCTTCTGTTGCAAGCAAAGATATGGTTGGAGACGGTATGATGTCAAACACCTTGCTAAATTCCAGGTAAAAGATGTTTGATCTTCTCCATCTACAAATGCAGCTATTTAATCATAGAACACAGCCAGATTGGTGAGGCACAATTTACCGTGGAAAAACTATGCGCAGTGTTCCCGGTCACCTTCTTCTCTTTCATGTGCCATGAAATGTGATGTGAGAGGATTCACTCCATTGTACATTCCTCACCAAAGTGAGGCGGAACTGTCTGCCACTCCCCAGCAGCATGCTTAGCTGTAGGCGGGATGGACCTTGCCTAAAGACAATGGCAGAATTTAGTTGTTTGGGCACACGCTGGTAACCTGGGATACCCAAGGGCACTTGCCCAGCAACCACCCAAGAAGGGAATGGCTTTCCCATACATCCCATGCTGTATCTGCTACACGCGTGTGGTTGTGCTGGACAACACAGACATTTGACACTGTCCTGAGAACCTATTTTTATGTCACTGAATCAATTGTCTGAATTGCTTAAGTTATTTGCACTGTGGGGATCTGCCAGTGTCTTGGTTTTGTAGTGAGTGGAGCTGTAGTAGTAGCAGTAGGCCTCTAGAACAATTGCAGATGTCCAAGGAAAATCCCCAGCAGATCCCTACATGATAAACATGATGAACCCTGGGAAAATGAGCCCTCGCCTTGCCCCTGTCTAGGGGTCCTGTGTAGCTTAGGGATGGGAATAAGGGTTTCCAGCGTGGGACATAATTTCCACTTCTTGTAGATAAGCCTTTAAATAATTTCACTGACTAATACTCACTACTGTTGGTATAAGTTTCTCTGCACTGTTCAGAGAGAGCCCATGGGTCTATCTCAGTGAATGATTCACAGGAGGAGGGGGCACAAGGAATGGACACATTTTTATCTTCAGTAGGGCCTCTGCCAGACTCCTGGGATGAAAGGAGCTCATGGAAACCTGGCAGCACTGCCAAAAGGCAGCTCTGTGTGACCGTGTGCTCCCTTCCCCTCTGTACCCCAATGTGCTTTTTTCCACCCAACCCTCAACCTGACCACTCCGTAAACAGCACACAGGCAGGGGCTTACTGAGCATGCACCAACTAAAATCCATCTAGTATGCAAATATGACTAGGAGTCAATCATCCTTCTCCCTCCCCTCATTAATAGCACAGGCAGCCCAGAGCACATTGAGCTCTCCTTCACAGCAGCGGGCTGTACTGCAGAACCTCCTTTCGAGCAGAGACACCTCTCAGGGACACTCTTTGAGGTCGAAAGATTCCTCACCCACGACAGCTCTTCAGTAAGTGACTAATAGCATGTTGAAGCTTTGCAAACCTTTGAAACTTGACTTAGTTGTACCTCTGCTTGTGCACGTAATCCTTTAGACGTGAACTGTTGACCATGTCTGAGACTAGGGGTGGATCCAGCCACCCCCAGGCTCCTCTGGCAAGAAGTTTGGTAAACAAGTTGATCCATTCTGATACTCATGATTCAACAGGATGGTCTCCTTGATACTTTCATCTGGCCCTGTTCTTCATGCAGTACACAAGTGAGTATACCTCACCATCGTTCATTTTTTAAATCATTGGCTTATTTATCTTGGAAATATGTTAAATCACTATATCTTACCTCAGTAAAATATTTTACTGCTTCTCTCTCATGGGAGACTGGCATCATTCCTCTCCATCCTCAACACTCTGCCCAGGAGAAGCTCCTCGGCAAAGAGCAAGAGGGCTCCAGGCACTGCCTGCTCTTGCTGCCATAAGGTGAGAGAAGGCAGAGAGATGTGAAAGGCAGTCTGGAGGAGGAGGGCAGAGGAGAGCTCCTTGTGGGAGAAACCTTCACAGCCTTTTGCATGGGAAATGTCTGCATTAATCTGTGGATTAATGCTACAGAAGTACCTGGCAGAGTCTTCTAAACTCATCCCATTCCATGACTGTAACTGGGATCACCCTCCCAACTTCTGCAGCAATCAGGAGGAGGAGATATTTCCATTTAGAATTCTGTGCCACATGGGCAGAAGGACAGGGTGTCCTGCTACCTTCTGCCAGGGACACCCCAGGGGGAGGAACCTAGTGGATTCACACAAGTCTGTCTAGAGCTGTGATTCAGAGCAATTCTGAGGGCCCAGTGGGTGAGATGTGGTCTGTGAGCACTGAGAAGGGAGAGATGTGGGAAGACACTGGTTCCTGCAGGGATAGCTTCAGGCAGGAGAGTCAAAATGTGGTTGGAAGCTGCAATTTCAACACCTCTTCTCCTCTCCCTCCAAACACCACCCTCAGACCTGTGGAGTCTAGGTCATGAGTTATTTCTTTGGCTGTCGCATACCCAGAGGAGAAGAAACACTGGAGTGCCTTGACAGTTCTCTGTGTCCCTGCCTCTCTTGGCAGTAATATCATGCCATTGCTCCACGTCATCCCACCTGTATGTGGTGCTCTTGTCTTTTCCCTTGGAGTCTCTGATGGGAGGGATTCAAATGCAGTTCAGACAAGGCACTTGTGGTACCTGCCATGCAGACCTGTCCTTGACAATGAGGTGCCCAAGTCCCCCCCTAACCTGTGGGGTTCTAGGCAATGAACTGTGGGGTGAGATCGGCTGTCTGGGAATGAGCCACCTCTCTCTTCAGGACACCCCATCTGCAGGAGGTTTAACAATTTGACTTTGAAGGGGCTTTGACATTTGACACTGCGCAGAAAGCAAAGATGGGGAGGGGTATTATCTGCTTTTGTGGGGAGGGCAGAGGGGTAAGAATAAGAAATCAGCACTCAATCTGTCCTAACTTGTCAATATCTTTTTTTCCTTGGACAGTCTCCATGCCCAAAGGAAGCAAATGTCTAACAGAAGCTCCTTCAATGAGTTCCTCCTCCTGGCATTCTCAGAAACGCGGGAGCTGCAGCTCTTGCACTTCTCACTGTTCCTAGGCATCTATGTGGCTGCCCTGCTAGGGAATGGCCTCATCATCACAGCAGTAGTCTGTGACCACCACCTCCACACCCCCATGTACTTCTTCCTTCTCAACCTCTCCCTCCTCGATCTTGGCACTATCTCCACCTCTGTCCCCAAATCCATGTCCAATTCCCTGTGGGACACCAGGGCCATTTCCTACTCAGGATGTGCTACCCAAGTCTTTCTGCTTGCCTTTTTCATTTTGTCTGAGTACTTTCTTCTCACGGTCATGGCCTATGACCGCTTTGTTGCCATCTGCAGACCCCTGCACTATGGCAGCCTCCTGGGCAGCAGAGCTTGTGTCAAAATGGCAGCAGCCGCCTGGGCCAGTGGTTTTCTCTGTGCTGTCCTGCACACTGCTAATACATTTTCATTACCACTCTGTCAAAGCAATGATCTGCATCAGTTCTTCTGTGAAATTGCACAGATCCTGAAGCTCTCCTGTGCAGGCTCCTAGCTCAGGAAATCCGGAGCTATAGTGGTTAGTGCCTGGTTAGGCTTTGGATGCTTCATTTTCATTGTGGTGTCGTACGTGCAGATCTTCAGAGCTGTGCTGAGGATCCCCTCTGAGCAGGGACAGCACAAAGCCTTTTCCACGTGCCTCCCTCACCTGGTCGTGGTCTCTTTATTTGTCAGTACTCTCATGTTTGCCCACCTGAAGCCCCCATCCATTTCCCAACCAAATCTGGATCTGGTGCTGGCTGTTTTTTACTCAGTGGTGCCTCCAACAGTGAACCCCCTCATCTACAGCTTGAGGAACAAGGAGCTCAAAGATGCCAAAAGAAGACTGATCCAATGGATATACTGTCAGCACCAGTAACTATCCCATGTGCCTCTACCCAAGGTATTTGATATCTAATCAATGTGTTGTTCATTTCGTTTTTTGTGTTACTTTTCTTTGATGTATTCGGGTGAAAACGAAATATTTTGGTTCTTACTGTTTTGTGACCGACCAGTTAACCCTTACCATATAAGATGCAAAGGATATAGGTAAAGGGTGAGGTGCCCAGGAAGCCCAGGAATCATGTGGCATGTAGCTCACTAATGACTGCTGTTGTGCATATAACTGACTTTATCCCAACAAACGGATGGGAGGACCAGAGGATGACCTTTATGTCAGAGAAGCAGCTATAACTGTTGAGTGGATTAACTGGTGTAAACATTATATCAGCTCTTCCTGAGCTGTTAAAAGGACTGTGAATTTCTCCCTTAGATTAGCCAGACCAGCATGAGGGAAGTGTATTCGTGGCTCAGCCCAACATAGGATATAAAACCTGAAAAACCAAAAAAAGGAATTTTGAAGAGAGCAACAGGCTTGTACTGACTTCATCCCGTGTATTCCATTCTGGAGACTAGTGATGCCGAGCATCATGAACGCGACGATACTGTAGATACTGATAACAGTAATCACACTGGTATTGTGACTGAACTGTGTAAATGCATTTGTGATTTCTGTACATCATGGAATCACACTGCTAAATCAAAATCCCTTGCAACATCAACTTTCTTTGAAATAAACTTGTTCTATTAAACCTTGCACTCTATATGTATGGAATATCAGGAAGAACCTGCTCAGAGAGTACTGGACTCTCACAGACCATTGCCCAGCAACCACTCCAAAAGGGCATGATTCTTCTGTGGGTCCCATGCTCTATCTGCTAAAGACATGCTGGAATATCAAGGATGTGACACGATGATGCTGGGCTAGTTTTCTGCCACTGAATCAAGTGTCTGCACAGAATTGTATTAGTGGTTTTAATGTAGAGATCTGCATGTTTATTTTAGTCTGTCTCAGTGAGCATCACCTTCTTGGTGGTGGACAGTGACAGAACAAGGAGTAATAAGTACATATTGAAACACGGGAAGTTTCACCTCCATATGAGGAAGGACTTCTTTCTTGTGAGGGTGACAGAACTCTGGGACAGACTGCCTAGAGAGGTTGTGGAGTCTCCTTCTTTGGAGATACTCAAAACCTGCCGGGATGCAACCCTGTGCCCCATGTTCTAGGTGTCCCTGTTTAGCAGGAGGATTCTACTAGCTGATCTCTAGAGGTCTCTTCCAGCCTCAATCGTTCTGTGATTCTGTGATGCGTAAGAGGCAAGGAACCATCAGAAATGGAGCTTGTGGTCGACAGGAAGTCACAGTGTTCTTAAAGACCCACTTAAAGGCCGATACTGTCCATCTCTGCCCATTTTCATCCCAGTGCAACACCCTTTTAACAGACTTATCTCTGCCCACATAGGTTTGAAGGAGAAGGTCAGTGGCACCATTTGAACACACAATGATGCCTCTATTCATAGATGCTCCCTTGCTTGAGCTCTGCTCTGCAGCGGCTGAGCTGGCTGTGAGGAGCCAGGAGCTCTACCCATGGGCAGCAGAGCACTTAGTCCTCCTGTACAGTGGTGGGAAGGAGGGAATGGACTAGCTCTGACATACAGAATTCCTGTCAGGTGAAATATACTGCTCATTCGGAAGGCCTTTTCAGCCTCTTCATCTCCAGTTCAATGAGGTTTTGAGGAACAGAGTAATAGAACTTTAGGAATTTATATATATGTATATACATATATTTATATATGTGTGTTTGTGTGTATATATATATATTCATATATACACACACAAAAATATTTATATACACCTTTTTTTCTTGTGGATATAAATGTTTTTGCTGAAAGGAAAGGATTCACTGACCCTTAGTGCTGAGTGAGGACAGTTAGTCTGTTCATTAGCTTTGTCCCAGCTATCTGGTGCTTCCAGCTCTTTCCACTGGAGTGTGATCACACTTACCACACACCTTAAAAAGAAACCAGCCTCTACTGAGTGCATAGGAATCGAGTTTGCAGGTGCAGGTCTTCAAGCTTCCTCCCCTTTCTCAGAGCCCCCAAGAAAGGTAGGCACACCGCCCTTCTAGCCAAGGACCCCGGGTCTTTTCAGCTGCCCATATATAGCCTCTCAACACCACTTCCACACTCCTTGCATTTCTGTACCTTCTTCACAGTCTCTCAGGTATTGAAGTTGCTCTGAGACAGCAGAGCCTTTGTGGAGGGCATCTCACAGCCTGACAGAAGACGACAGGGAAACAGACAAATGTCCTCAAGATGGTGTCTCCTTGAGGGAGAGCCAGATCAATTCCTACTCCATGGATCATAGAGCCCCATAGGTTAGAAGGGGACTGGGACAAGCTCACTCCCACACAGACCCCTCTGTGGCCTAGCTCGCAGGGCAGCTCTCTGGACTGCAGCTGAAAGCTTCCAACCCCAAAGAGCTCAAGCGCAGAATGGGATCAGCTTGGAGAAGAGGAGGAACAAGGAGCACTAGAGGCAGACAGGTCCTCAGGAAGGCCTTCATGTTCTCCAGCTAGGCATGCTGCCTTGCAGGCAGCAACATGGCAAGGCATTCACTGTCAGTCTCTTTATTGGGTATCATGAAATGGGCCCGTGGCAGCAGACACATGCCTCTCCTGTGCAGGAGTGTGAGTGCAGAGAAGGTGGTTTATGCCCTTGACCCCATGGCTTGCAGGGCATAGGCTCTGCTGGTTGAGAGAAGAGAGGTGGAGAAGTTGATCAGAGGAAAGTGTCTACATGGGCAGGACTGGCCATGACTTGCCCAAATCCATTCTGCCCTGATAATTCTCTTAGTTCCTCTCATTCTCTGTCCTTCTCTGCTGCCTGGAGCTGTCCCTGCCCAGAGCTGTTCCTCTGTCCCAACATCTTTTCCCTGCCAGCGCTCAAGAGATGTTTTGATTTTATGGTCTCCTTCCATCTTCTGTGTGCTCAGTTGTGCTCTCCTCAAATCGCTTGACACGGGGCAGGGCCAGAGCTTCTCCCTGGTGCTCCATGAGAAAATGCCCAGACTGGCTAAGCAGTGACCCTCGCGAGTGGCAGAGTCCCTGCCTTGGGCTCACAGCACCCTGTGGCACAGGACATTGCTCTGAATTATAACCCTGAGATGATTTGAGAAGACTCCTCCAGGCACCCCAGTAGCATTGCTCTGCTGCCAGAGACTTACTGCATCGAAATCTGTGTAGATTTCTCCAACAATGAGCCCTCCTCTGTCCTCCCAGTCCACCCTCTCATTTCTCTGTCCCTTTCTGTCTTATCTCATGTCACCACCAGCAGGCAGTGCCTGGAGCTCTGCTGCTCTTCACAAAGGAGCTGCTCCTGGACAGAGCTGTTTCTTGCCTTTGCTGCCAGGCTGCCATGAGCTCACCCTACCCCAAGAGCCTTGCCCCACTTGGGAACAGCAGTTCAGCTCAAAAGATGACTCGATTTCTCCTTTGTACTCTCTCGTCTTAGGTGATTCTCACTGAGGCAGATTAAAATAATCATGTAGATCTCTGCATTAAAACAGCTAATACAATTCTGTGCAGACACCTGGTTTGGTGACAAAAAATACCCCAGCAGCATCATGTCGCATGCTTGACATTCCAGCATGTCTTTAACAGAGAGAGCATGGGACCCACAGAAGAACCATGCCCTTTTGGAGTATTTGCTGGCCTGTGAGAGTCTAGTACTCTCTGAGCAGTACTCTGATATAAATACAGAGTGCAAAGTTTCATAGAACAAGTTTATTTTGAAGACAGTTTATGTTACAAGAAATTTTGATTTAGCAGCGTGATTCCATGATGTACAGAAATCACAAATGCACTTCCACAGTTGAGTTGCAATAGCAATGTTTTTGCTGTTAACAGTATCTACAGCATGTTCATGGTCAGTAAGCTAGACATGATGGGGTGGAGTCAGCACAAGCCTATTGCTCTCTTCAAAATTCCTTTATTAGTTTTTCATGTTCTATACCCTATGCTGGGCTGAGACATGAATACACTGCCGTCATGTTGTTCTGGCTAATTTCAGGGAGATATTCACATTCATTTTATAAGTTCAGGAAGAAACATTTACACTCGTTAATCCACTCATGAGTTATAGCTGCTTGTCTAACATGAAGGTCATGTTCTGGTGCCTCGTGCATTGGGATGAAGTCCGTTCTCTGTACAACAGCTGTGATTAGTGAGTTACATGCTGCATAATTCCTGAGTTTCCTGGGCACCTCACCCTTTGCCCATCTCCTCTGCATCTTCTTATAAGGTAGGGGTTTACAGGCTGGTCAGAACGGTACAAGAACCAAAACCTTTCGTTTCACAAGAATATATCAAAGGAAAGTAACACAAAAAATGAAATGAACAACACATTGATTAGATATAAGCTACTTTAGGAATGGAGATTAGAGACACATGAGGCAGTTACTGGTGCTGACAATATACCCATGGTGTCAATCTCCTTCTGCCATCTTTGAGCGCCTTGTTCCTCAAGCTGTAGATGAGGGGGTTCACTGTTGGAGGCACCCGGAGTACAAAAACCAGCACCAGATCCAGATTTGGTTGGGAAATGGATGGGGGCTTTAGGTGGGCAAACATGAGAGTACTGACAAACAAAGAGACCACAGCCAGGTGAGGGAGGCACGTGGAAAAGGCTTTGTGCCATCCCGGCTCAGAGGTGATCCTCAGCACCGCTCTGAAGATCTGCACATAGGACACCACAATGAAAATGAAGCATCCAAACACTAAGCAGGCACTGACCACAAAAGCCCCAGATTTCCTGAGGTAGGAGCCTGCACAGGAGAGATTCAGGATCGGTGCAATTTCACAGAAACACTGATGCAGATCATTGCTTTGACAGAGTGGTAATGAAAATGTATTAGCAGTGTGCGGGATAGCACAGAGAAAACCACTGCCCCAGGCAGCTGCTGCCATTTTGATACAAGCTCTGCTGCCCAGGAGGCTGCCATAGTGCAGGGGTCTGCAGATGACAACAAAGTGGTCATAGGCCATGACCGTGAGAAGAAAGTACTCAGACAAAATGAAAAAGGCAAGCAGAAAGACTTGGGTAGCACATCCTGAGTAGGAAATGGTCATGGTGTCCCAAAGGGAATTGGACATGGATTTGGAGACAGAGGTGGAGATATTGCCAAGATCGAGGAGGGAGAGGTTGAGGAGGAAGTACATGTGGGTGTGGTGGTGATCACAGACTACTGTTGTGATGATGAAGCCATTCCCTAGCAGGGCAGTCACACAGATGCCTAGGAACAGTGAGAAGTGCAAGAGCTGCAACTCCCACGTTTCTGAGAATGCCAGGAGGAGGAACTCATTGAAGGAGCTTCTGTTGGACATGTGCATGGAGATTGTCCAAGGAGAGAAAGACATTGACAAGTTAGGACAGACTTCTCTGAGCACTGCTTTCTTATTCTTACAGCTGTGTCCTCCCCACAAAAGCAGATATTACCCCTTCCCATCTTTGCTTTCTGCGCAGTGTCAAGTGTCAAAGCCCCTTCAGAGTCAAATGGCCAAATGTCCTGCGCGTGGGATGTCCTGAAGAGAGAGGTGGCTCATTCCCAGACAGATCTGCTCATCCATTTCCCAGAACCCCACAGGTTATGGGGGGACTTGGACACCTCATTGTCAAGGACAGGTCTGCGTGGCAGGTGCCACAAGTGCCTTGTCTGAACTGCATCTGAATCCCTCTCAGCAGAGACTCCAAGGGAAAGACAAGAGCACCACATACAGGTGGGAAGACATGGAGCAATGGCATGATATTACTGCCATGGGAGGCAGGAGCACAGAGATACATGAAGGCACTCCAGTATTTCTCCTCCTCTGGGTATGTGACCACCAAAGAAATAATCTGCAATTGTTCTAGAGGCCTACTGCTACTACTACAGCTCCACTCACTACAAAACCAAGACACAGGCAGATCCCCACAGTGCAAATAGCTTAAGCCATTCAGACACTTGATTCAGTGACATAAAAATAGGTTCTCAGGGCAGTGTCAAATGTCTGTGTTGTCCAGCACAACCACAAGTCTGTAGCAGATACAGCATGGGATGTATGGGAAAGCAATTCCCTGCC
Source organism: Tinamus guttatus (assembly GCF_059628265.1). Taxonomy (NCBI): domain Eukaryota; kingdom Metazoa; phylum Chordata; class Aves; order Tinamiformes; family Tinamidae; genus Tinamus; species Tinamus guttatus. The sequence goes on along the minus strand of NW_028289152.1, from coordinate 1,735,541 downwards.
CCTGGGCATCCTATCTTACCAGCCTATGTCCAAACAACTAAATTCTACTATTGTTTTTAGGCAAGGTCCATCCCACGTACAGCTAAGCATGCTGCTGGGGAGTGGCAGACAGTTCAGCCTCGCTTTGGTGAGGAATGTACAATGGAGTGAAACCGCTCACATCACATTTCATGGCACATGAAAGAGAAGAAGGTGACTGGGAACACTCCGCATAATTTTTCCAAGGTACATTATGCCTCACCAACTTGGCTGTGTTCTGTGATTAAATAGCTGCACTTGTAAATGGAGAAGATCAAACATCTTTTACCTGGACTTTAGCAAGGTATTTTTTTCCCACCATATTTTTGCTACACAAAATCCTGTGCCACATGCTCTGGGTGAATCTGCGTGTGCAGGAAGGTTGGGCTGGATGATCTCTAAAGCTCCCTTCCAACCTTAAGAAATATACGATTCTATGATTCCTTGAAACAAGGATTTTTATCATGATGCATGGTGGGAGGCTTAGTGATAATGGGCATATATTAAAAGAAGACTTATTCACAGAAGAGATCACAAAAAGTTTTTCACTTCAGAGAATGGTCAAGCATCTGGGAACTGGTTGCCTGGAGAAGCTGTGCAGCCTCCCCACTTGGACATTTACTAAACCAGATCAGATCAAATGCAGAGCAACTTGGCTGAGCCCAGAGCTGACCCTTCTGGGTGCAATGGGATTGGGCTAGAGAGCTCCTCAGCTCCCTTCCACCCTAAAGAAGTCCATGATTCTTCCTTCTCTCTAGCTGTATCTGCAGACAGGTTCCCCTTGTCTGTGGAAGTAGGTCAGCTTTCTTGAGCTCCTGCATTCACAGTGGTTCAGATGCAGAACATCTTGGAAGGAATCCCCAAATGTTCCTGATCAATCTTTTGCTTAACTTTCAATTCCCCCCATTTTTTTTCCTCTTTCTGCCCTCTAAGTTTGTATTTTCCACCATCCTTATATCCTCTGATACAGTCAGCCCAAATCTGTCCACCCTTTCACTAGTGGTGTTGTCTTGTGTTGTTTTGTTTTTTTGTTGGGTGGCAGAGAGAAACTTCAGTCCTGAAGGCCCATGTGAAATTTGGGTGATTTGGAGAACAGGCACCTCCTGGAGATTTGCAAGAGATGTGTCAAGTTCTACGCATAGTGGGGAATGACTGTGTCCATGCAGAGAGGTTGGGAGAACTTGAAGAGTAGGCCTGTGGTGCTCCAGGTCTCTCAGAGGGATCTCTGTGATGATCCCCTGCCTTTGTGTTTCAAGCAGAAACAAGTGAGGACAGTGAGACATGGGTAGAGGTCGGGAGGTCCATGGGTGTGAGTAAGGTGAGAAAGCAGTTTGGTTGTGTGCTTTTTTCAGGAAAACAGGCACAGGCATGGGACAGCATACGACAGTTTGTGGTGGAGGTAGCTATCGGCCCTGCCAAAGCTGCAAGGACCCGCCAAAACTGCCTTTGTCCTCTTGGCTATGGCTGGTGTGTCTGCCACTGAGGCCTTAAAGAAGATGCTGTTTCCTTGAATCACGGTGGCCTCACAGAGCCTCCTCACATTCAGGGAGCCCAGGAGGTGCCACATTGCTGTCCTGCACTTGTCCTTCCATGCCCCTACCCTCACAGTGCCCCCAGAAGGAGCCCTGAGCAACCTGTGGTGGAAGGGATCACCCTGCGCACAGGCTGTGTGTCAGTGCCTGTACAGTCTTCTGGATAAAGCACATGGAGGTTGACTTGGCATCAGAAATACCTGTACATTGCCTTTCTCTACGTACAATCAGCACCTCCAACGTTCTGCGTTATCATCTCCTGGGGAGCCTTCTTTGGTAACAACCCTCAGCGGGACCCTTTTACGCTCCAAGAAGCTTTCAAGTTTTCTTCCGCGTTCAGCTTCTTGAGGGCTTTGCTCAATCTCCTCTCAGGATGTGAGGTTCATGGACTCAGCACCAAATACACCCAAGGGGCCATTAAAATGCAACAAACCTCTAAGGACCCATGACTCTCATAATTTTCTTCAGTTCTTCAATTTTTGATGGCTACTTGGAGAGTTTTCAGCAGTGTATAGACCAGAGGAAGATATCAGTGAGCACCTGAAAAGAAGGATGCCTACTTTTTAAGCTCTCTTTATTTTTCACCTTTCAGAATAAATGATCTCAAAATTCTCCAATTCATACTAGATATTGCAGGAAAAGCACTATTTTCAACGTGAGGATCTGATGATGGACAGACTTTCTCCTTATGTCCCAACATTCCATTTGTTTCATCAGCCACTGGGGGGCTTGCATCTCTCCCTTTAAAATATATCTTTTTCCATTTGAGTCTGTACCTGAGTGTTACAGCTTCTCTACACCAATTCCCACCTGCTTTCCTCAGACAACTAGTTGCAGACAGAGGAGTTTTTTTTTTTTTTTTGAGAACTATAAACATAAAAATCTATGGTACAAGTTGGTTAACAAATATATATATATTCCTCAAATGTAGGTTAATTCCAGGCTGCCTCCAGTGAGGAATAACCAAACAACTCCAAACATAGATCAGGACTCTTGGTGCCCCACAGGTACCAAGTAAGGCAGGGAAGAGGTATGACACCAACGTGTCCTGCATTCTTGTAGGCAACACAGAATTAAGTTGTTGTGCATCCTTACCTCTGCTGTGGGGAGATGAATTTTCCCTTTCCCTCTCATTTCCTATTTCAATTGCTGGAAGTTGAAAAGAGCCTTCCCTGGGATCAGGAGAGATGCAGGGATGTTTTCAGCACATCACGGGGCTGATGAAAACACGACCATGAGATGCTTTGAGAAAGCGTTTGCAATTAATGTGTGGCTGTTCATGATTGCTTTTCTTCTCTTCCTTGGAGGATGATACAGGACAGAATGGACAGCGCTCAGTTCTGATTCTATTTTATCTTGTGCTTGCTGCTGCTCCTAACACTGTCTATCTCTGTCCTTGTTTCCTCCCAGTGTAACAGCCCTTGCCAAAACCTATCTCTGCACACACAGGTGTGAAGGTCAGTGGCACCAGCCCAACCCACAATGATGTCTCCATTCACAGCAGCCCTGGTTCAGCAGACAGCTCCTTCCTGAGGCCCCAGTGGCTGCAGAAATGCTGAAGAGGCAGCACTCTGTGGTGTGGCCCTTGCCTAGATCCAGGCCCAGCTGAGAGGCAATCTCAACTTGCCCCTCCCAGCCTGTGGCCCAGCAGAGGGGTTTGAATGTGGCTTTCTGCTGAGGCTCTCAAAGCACCAGGGGACAGCTCTGTGGGACATGTCAGCTTGTCCGGGCATGTGTCATGGCACAAGAGTATGTCCCACCCCTCAGCGTGCTCATGTGGGATGGAGCTCAGCTGGGAAGGCATTTGAGGTTCTCAGGGCCTTGACAAAGCCCATGAGGTAGAGGGGGAACCTGGAGGGAGGAAGGAGGGAGAGGCAGGTGAGTGTCAGAGCAATGGTGCAGTGATTGTGAGGTCACCTCTAGGCTGCAGCCTGATTGGCCAGCAGGCAGACAGGCAGGTGGGCACTGTGACGTCATCAAAGGCAGGAGAAAGGCCCAGCAGAGAGGAGAGCTCCTGGAGAGTGGGGAGGCAGAGGCAGGTCAAGGTGCCCTGTCTGGGAGATGGTTGCTGAGGTCACCTCTGTTGCAGCCATCGGATTGGGCAGCAGGCAGGCAGGCACTGTGAGGTCATGCAGCAGGTCAGAAAACCTTCCCCATGGAGAGGAGAGCTCAAGGGGAGGGGAGATGTGGGCTACAGCACCATGTTGGGGATGTTGATTTTGAGCTGAGTTCCTTCCATCAGCCAGACTGGCCCTTGGTAGCTGGGAGCATTGTGAGGTGATCAAGAGCATCAGTCTTGGAATGGTTACAGAGTATAACAGGCCAGCTGGATTGCCGGAATGCACTGAAACATCTTGTGAAAGAAAACCTGTCATCCTCAGCTGGGCAGCAACCAATTACCCTAAGTAAAATATCTGAAATAAAAGTTCCCAATAAAGTCACATTCTTAAAATGACGCTGTCCATGAATGTCTGTGAAGCAGGTGGATCCTTTTGATCCATCCTCTTCGGGTTATGGTGTCAGGAACTCCTGTCATTACTCTGCTTGGTACTTCTGAGCAGGCACATTGTTTCCGTCACCAAGAACAGACATTTGGCTGCAGGGGTGGAGGTTAGGTCTTTGGCCTGGCAAACCCCTGCGGATCCCAAATGTCTGTGTGCATTTTGTCACTCTTTGCCCATGTGTGGTCTGTGTCCGTGTGTGTGAGTGGGAACAGACACTGGCAAAGGGAAGAACACTGTTGTGGGACACATATGCCTGCAGGCTCTGGCCATGGAATGGGAAGGCTGCTCTGGGGTGGATGGTGCCAGCACAAAGGTGCCTGCTGGGGAGCCCTGTGGCCACAGCCTCCAGCCTGCCCTCCAGCCTCCTGAGCAGACCCTCCTCTGACAGGGGGCTCATGCTGGCTACTTCCCTGCTGCTGGGCTCTCACCCATGCTGCGGTGATAGAGAAGAGTAGAGAGCCTGTCGTGTGTCCCCTCCCTGACAGCTCTGCTTCCTGCATGTCTTGTGTTTCTCCTTTCTCTCCTTCCGCTAGCATCATCTGAGGGCAGGTTTCTCCTTGGAGAGATGTGGCATTCTTCATCCCTGGGATAATTTGGAAGCTTTGGGAAAAGTTGAGGAAAGCTATGGCAAAAACTCCAAGGCCTAGCGTGCATGAGAGCAGTCCTGCCTTCGGATACCTCTTGGAGTTGTGTGGAAGCACAGGCAAATGCAGGCAGTCCAGGAGGGATCCTGGGAGTGATTTAGCAAACGTGCAGGGCTGTCTATCAGAGGAGCGGGGCCAGGGAGTCTTAGAGGCAGCAGCTGAACCAGAGAGTGCAGATAGGTTGTCTGCAGGTTGTGCTGAAATGCAAGGCAGCTCTGCACTGGGATGAGGGGCAAAGCCAAGAGTTTTTGAGGAACTCTGAGGAACACAGATGTTCATTTCCAAGCAAATCAGCTCCATATTTGCAATAGGAGCTTCTCAGGTGCACTCCCTCCATGACTGGAGAGGAAAATGGGCAGCAGCAGGGGCTGAATGACTCCCTGGTTACAAATAATAGTAACTTGCAGGGTCTCTGGCATGAAAGAGCTATTGCAACGTCTTGCCAATCCTGGGGGGACCTGTGGGAGACCAGAGCCCCTTAGGGCTGCAGACAGAGGCTCAGCAGAAGGGACAAGGGCACCTGCAATGGCACGAGATCTCCATGACCCTGTGATGGCATTGCACTCCAAATCACTTTCCTTAGAAAAGACCACACACAAAATCTCCTCCGAAGACTAGCAAGCCAAAAGATACACCACCAACAACAAAAGAAATAAACATAAACAAAGAATGGTAGTGACTTAAATGAGATGACTAAACACCTCCTCGTTTACATACTTTTTTTTTCATATTCAGGCTCACACCATTAAAAATATATATGCTTGTATGTCTTGTACAGAGTTAAGTGGCCCAAAGCACCTGGGACAGCAATTGCTCGCTCTATGTTCAGAGCCATTCCTTCTAGGAGATGTTGAGCTCTCTTGCCTGCTCTATCTTGCCCTGCTCAGTTCCCCTCCACGCCAGGTGCCAGGATGCTGCAGTCATGAGGTCTAAAAGGTGTTTCCAGGCTGGCCATGGATGAACAGAGGTTTCTGCAAGTTTTATGGCTGAGGAACTGTAAAGGGAAGGAGCTGTTGGTTGGAGCAGCCAGAAGAGCATTGCGGAGGCTGCCAAGGAGCTGCTGGATGTTTGGTGGGCTCAGTGGTGAGCGCTTCCTCCCGTGGTGGCAGCAGCTGTGTGGCTGTGGGGTGAATCATAGAATCATAGCATGCTTAAGATTGGAAGACACCTCTAGAGGTAATCTACTCCAACCCCCCTGCACACACAGGGTCACCTAGAACATGTGGCACAGGACTGCATTCAAACGGGTTTTGAAGATCTCTAGAGAAGCAGACTCCACAACCTCTCTGGCAGTTTGTTCCAGTGCTCTGTCACCCTCACTGTTAAAAAATTGTTCCTTAAGTTCCTGTGGAACTTGTGGTGCTTCAGTTTGTGGCCATTACCTCTTGTTCTGTCGGTGGCCACCAGTGAAAAGAGGCCAGCACCATCCTCCTCACTCCCTCCCTTGAGCTGTCCTATAGACACTGATTAGATCCCCTCTCAGCCTTCTCTTCTCCGGGCTGAACAGGCCCAGCTCCCTCAGTCTCTCCTCATAGGGCAGATGTTCCAGTCCCCTGATCATCCTTGTGGCCCTGCACTGGACTCTCTCCAGCAGCTCCACATCCCTCTTGTACTGTGGAGCCCAGAAGTGGACACAGTACTCCAGATGCGGCCTCACCAGGGCTGATTGGAGGGGCAGAATCACCTCCCTTCCCCTTCTGAAGACGCTCTTCTTAACTCACCCCAGGACCCATTGGCCTTCTTGGCCATGAGGGCACACTGTTGCCTCATGGTCAACTTGTTGTCCGCCATGACACCCACATCTCTCTTTGCAGAGCTGCTCTCCAGAAGGTCAGTCCCCAGCCTGTACTGGTGTCTGGGGTTATTCCTCCCCAGGTGCGGGACCTTGCACTTGGTCTTGTTGAATTGCATGAGGTTTTTCACCGCCCAGTTGTCCAGTCTGTCCAGGTCCCTGTGGATGGCAGCGCAGCCCTCTGGGCTATCGGCTACTCCTCCCAGTTTCATATCATCAGCAAACTTGCTGAGGGAGCACTCTGTGGCTTCATCTAGATCATTGATGAATAAATTGAACAGGACTGGACCAAGGACTGACCCCTGGGGGACCCCGCTAGCTACAGGCCTCCAACTAGACTCTGCACCGCTGATCACCACTCTCTGGGCCCTGCCATCCAGCCAGTTCCTAATCCACCTCACTGTCCACTCATCTATCCCACACTTCCGGAGCTTGCCCAGGAGGATGTTGTGAGGGACGGTGTCAAAAGCCTTGGTGAAGTCGAGATAGACGACATCCACCGCTCTGCCCTCGTCTATCCAGCCGGTCATTCCGGCTATCAGGTTAGTCAGGCAAGATTTCCCCTTGGTGAATCCATGCTGACTACTCTTGAGCACCTTCTTGTCCTCCATGTGCCTGAAGACAACGGCCAGTATGAGCCGTTCCATCGCTTTTCCGGGGACGGAGGTGAGGCTCACTGGCCTGTAGTTGCCTGGGTCCTCCTTCTTGCCTTTTTTGAAGACTGGCGTGACATTGGCCTTCTTCCAGTCTTCCGGCACCTCCCCCGTTCTCCAGGATCTTTCAAAGATGATGGAGAGCGGCTTAGCTATGACATCCGCCAGCTCACGCAGCACGCTGGGGTGCATCCCTTCAGGGCCCATGGATTTGTGGGTGTCGAGGTTCCTTAGGTGCTCTCTGACCCAATCTTCCTCTACCCAGGGCAAGTCTTCCTCTCCACCGGCTTCTTCTCTTGTCCCTAGGGCCCGGGGCTCTAAAGGGCTGCCCTTGGTAAACACCAAAGCAAAGAAGGCATTGAGCAACTCTGCTTTTTCTGTGTTATTTGTAACCAGGGTGCCCATCCCGTCCGCCAGCGGACCCACGTTTTCCCTGATTTTCCTTTTGCTATTGATGTACTTGAATAATTTTTTTTTGTTATTTTTAACGTCCTTTGCCAGATTGCCTTCCAGCCATGCCTTAGCTTTCCTAGTCGCATCTCTGCATTCCCTGACTACGTTCCTGTATTTCTCCCAGGGGACCTGTCCTTTTTTCCACTTTCTGTATACCGCCGCCTTCTGCTTGAGCATTGCCACAAGCTTCCGGCTCATCCACGCAGGTCTCCTGTGCTTTTGTTATTATTGTGATTGCATTTCTCATAGTAATTTTAGTGCTTTGGCTCAAATCGTAGTTCAAAAATAACAGCCTGTTCCAGCATATTATCTCTTCTTATTAACATACTCTCTTTAGTAGCTCTCCATTCTTATCTTCTGCACTGCTTTAACACCCCTACTTTTAAATAAAATATGCCTCTTTCCTTACTCCCCTCAGAAGAAGAGAGGGTAGGATTGTCCTCCTTCAAAATAATCATAGCTTAAATTGCTCTTGGTTTGGGGAATTTCAGGACTTCACAGGGTTTACACCATTTGGACCAGGATTTTCTTTCGGTTCAATATCAAACAAGCCAGTGTTGTGGTATTGCTAAAATGTGATAAATTGCTCTAATTAGGAAAAACACAATTGGGTCAGACACTATTGGTCAGTTTACATTTCCCTAAAAATAGGCTGTCTGTGCCATAATCACAGCATAAAATATAAATAAGTAAGTGAAGGCTTTGTGCCTCTTAATGATTGCCGTATAGCTTCTGGTGATGCTCTGGCTGGTTTGACCTGTGCCTGCAGTGCCGGCAATAGGTATACCTCCTCATGGGCTGGATTAGCTGAACACCAGTGTACCTTGGGCCTTCCAACATTGTGCCCCAGGTGGAGGAGACTAAGAAGTGAGGGGGGAAGAAACCATCGTAACTCCTGGGTCAGTCGACAGGCTGATCCCCCTTCCCTCCCCTCGCACTGGGACGTTGCCTGAGGAGACTAAGAAGTGAGAGGGAGGAATCCATCATAAATTCTGGATCAGTTGATGCGCTGATCCCCCTTTCCTCCCCTTGCATCAGGACGCCGCCTGAGGAGACTCGAGACTGAGAGCCCTCTCCCATCTTCTGGGCTGAGTGATGATTGCACATTCCTACATCAGAGCTAGCTAAAACCCCACGCTCTAGTAGAGAATTTCCTGTACTGACATCCGAAACCTGCTTTGTAAATTTTGCATTTGAATAAATCATACTGTTTGTGAACTCGGCTACTTGTTTGGGGGGAGGCAATCGGACCTACAGTTGACAGACTGTTCGTGAATCCGATACGGCCAGAGTCGAGCTTATAGGTGATGACGCTATTTGGGAACTCGATTCGCTCCTAGGAAGGAGATCGGACCTACGGTCCACAGACTGTTTGTGAATCCAATAATGATTTGATATCTCCTTCCCCCCCCCCCACCACTACCACTACGGCTTTCAGACTACAACATTTTCACAGTCCCCTCTCAGTCTTCTCTTCTTCAGGCTAAAGAGGTGAAGATTACTTAGTCTTTCCTCATACGATAGATGCCAAAGACCCTTAATCATGTTCACTGTTCTACGCTGGACCCCCTCTAGAAGCTCCACTTTCCTTTTGTACCAGGGTCTCCAGAACTGTACACAGTACTCCAAGTTTGGCCTCGCCAGAGCTGAGAAGAGGGGCAGGATAAGCTCCCTCAACCTGCTGGCAACACTCCTGAATGCAGGCCAGGATCCCATTGGCCTTCTTGGCTAAGAGGGCACATCATTGCTGCCTCATGCTTACCTTGTTGTCCACCAGGACTCCCAAATGCCTCTCCACAAAACTGATTTTTAGCAGCTCAACCACTAACAGATATTTCTGGGAAACATGTCTCAGGAAATAGTGGTGTTTATTCCAAGGAGTTTCTCAAAAGGGTGCTTCTCTCTCATTTCTGTCAATTTCCTTCCTTGTCTCTTCAGCAAAAGGCAAAGGAAAGGGAAATTGTCCCAGGGCTTCAGATTGGAGGAAAGGCATGAGTCCCTTTCCCTCTTACTCTGAAGTGATATTGCCAGGCCTGTGGGGACACAGAAAAGAAATAAGAAACATTAGGACTGTCATGTGTTGTTTTTCAGTGCATGAAGATCACTTCTCACCTCCTCTTCTGTCCCTTCACTTGAACCTTCTTCACAACCCTCTAATGCCCCTAAGGTAATCCTAACAGGTCAGCACATGTGCACATTGTCCTTTGGATGTGACTGATGAGCTGAGCTAAAGCAAAACTGTGTATGCCCTATCCCTCAAAGACCTAGCAGGTACCTTCCCACGAGAACCAAAGAGGGCTTTTTCATGTCTTTCCTGGCAACGCAGTAGTTACATATGTATTGCAATTTGTATAACATATGTATTGCATATAGTATGACCTTCACCCTTTATAGCAAAGCCAGGACAATGTCAGCCAATGGCCAAATGAAACCTCAGGAAGGCATCTTTCCCAGTCACTGCCCATAGAAGTGAGTTTGCTTTCCCACAAATCCACAGGGCATATGGATTTTCTCAGTCAGTAGCACATACCTCTTCCACCCACTTCTCCACTCGATTATTAACTGTCTCAACTGGGGGCATGGCTGCAGGATGGCCCTTCCTCCTGTCCTTTCTTGGCTTCTGGGAGGATGTGCCGGGGATGGCTGGAAATATGCTGAAATAGACATTATGGAGAGGTGCTGTGAGCACAGAGGGTCTTGCCTCTCCGTACTGTCCTCACAGGATTCTGCAGCTGAAGGCAGTTCTCTTGGCTGTTGCCATGAATGATGTGGGCTCAACTGACTGTGTTCACATGAACAGACATCACCCCCCACTGAAATCCACAGAGCTGCAAGATGTGCCCACAGGAATGCTCTGTATGCCCAGGTACAGGCTCTCTCTTGATGCAGCAAGGAGAAGAGCAGGTTTCATTACAGATGGAGTCTCTAAGGGATACAGACCCCCCGGTCTGGCAAACATATTGAACACTGTCTGACAGTCCCAGCTGCTTCGTGGGATCTAAAACTCTTAGAGCTGCCTGGAACCTGTTGCACAAAGGAAGAATCTCACCCACACAAGCACACGGCTACAGGGTCACCCTCATGCGTTCCTCCAAGTGTCTCACCTGCCATAAGTTCCTTTTCTCTCAGGTTTCGTCCCCTGTTCTCTCGGCATATTCATAAGAGTAATTGTGGGTGGTGGATCACTTGATCTGAAGAGGAGACGATTAGCAGAAACATTTCCTGTAGGCAGAAGACAAGAAAACCCTTCAGGACAGCATTGCAGAGGGCTCTTGAAAAGGAAGGCTATGCAGTTCTTCTCAGCCTGAGGTCAAATTGTGAGGCGTCAGGCTGATTCCTCTGAAGCCTTTATTCCTGGCTAGACTTTGGCCATTCTGGACACTGCCTTCTCTCTGTCTTTTCATTTGTACTTTACAGCATCATTTCTTCGGCTAGTGCTTTTCTCACTCTCTGTCCTATTGTGAAAAAGGAGACCTGCTGGGATGTATGGGTGGCCTAACAGAGTCTCTGTGAGGGCGGTCATTTAAGGCAAGGGAACAGATCCTTGGAAGTGCCTACTGATGTCACATGCCTAGAGTTCCTCTGTTGACACAATCAAAAGAAATGAGTTGTTTTGTGGGTGCTTATGAGGCATGTTTCGGAGAGCAGGACGTGGAAATGGAGGAAAGTTGAACTTGGAGATATTAATACAGGTGGGAGTGTTGTGCTGCACTGTGCTCTTGTTCCCTCAGGACTCACTTAAGTTTTGCCCTATTGGGGGAGCAGTGTCACATCTAGCGCCTCATGCTACCTGAGCCATCACAGTGTCACTTGGGTTCCGATGGCCTACCCAGGAGCACAGAAGGAGAAGGCACAAGCCTCCACCAAGAAGCAGCAGCTCCATTACCTTCCTGGACAGTGCTGGCCTCTCCTCTCCTCTCCTCCTCCTGCCTGGCCTTTACAGGTGCGCCTGGTGGATTTCGATCTCTACTCTCCAGCTTGTACCTGGAAAGCAGAAAAGGCATCACTCTAAATGCGAGGGGGCACTACACTTCCTTTGCACCTGGTGTGAATAATGGGAACACAGGAGCATTTGGGAGGTGCTGGGAAGTCCCTCTTTTTTCAAAGCGCAATAGGCAGAAGAGGCCAGATGCTGGAGGAGTCTCTCAGCAAGGTGAGAGGCATCATGAAGACCTCCAACGCCTGGAGGGGCATGACCTTTCTCCTCTCACTCTTCCCTGTGCTTCCTGTGAAACTGCCAAGCCAATTTCAACCCAAATCCCCTGTGTGCTTTTGGGATCATCACCCATCTCCTGTTCCTGCTCCTGTTCAGGCAGAACACTTTAGTCCTCTTTCCTACTCCTTTCCAGCATCCTTTCTAATTGCTGTCTCACCCTCCGGATCACTTGCCAGCCTTCCCAAGCTCATCTCCGTGCATGTGTAAAAAAGAACCTGTATCTCCCAGACACGTAATGGAACAAAACACTTAGCACCACGGAAGCCAGGAGAAAGCTTTTTACTTGACTAGGTACAGGCTTTACTTTGGCCTACATACCTCTTTGCCCCTCCGCCAGAAAAAAAAAAAAAAGAAAAAGAAAAAGGTGACTTAAGTGAATATTTGAAAACACCATCATAAAATATTTCATTCATGCAGATGTCACAGAAGAACAGTAGACATGAAAATGCCCTAAGATTGCAACTGCCAGGAACCTTTACTTTGATGCACATTTGAAAGGGTTGCTAATGAATGGCTTTCTCAGCAGTCTTCACAAGTCTTGGAAACACAAGGTTACAAAACATGCCATGAGCAGCTTCTTGCTTGGCCAGCCAGGGGCTAAGAAGGAAACATACTCACTCGGGAAAGACAATGACATGACCAGAGCAGGTCTGCGAAAGAGCAGTTTCAGAGCCCGACAGCACCGAATTCCTCATCTGCGGCATCTGCAAACGAGACAAACATCAGGGACATGGTACTAAGAAAATTATCTAAGTGTTCACAGTGGAAACAAACTCTTCTACTGCTTAGAGAAGACACTGCTTTTGAAACTTTAAATTGTTCTATTCCCATCAGCAGCCCCTCACTTATGCACCATAAGAAGTGGAGAGAAAAAAAGGAGAAGGGGGAGGAACATACTCAGGACTTTGGCAAGGCTCAGCATTCAGAGAGTCAGTTAGCTTAGGTCTTTCCAAATGCAGCAATCAAGGGAGGCAAGCACATGAGAAGGCATTTCACTAAGTGGACCACTGTGTTTTTCCTGCTGTCTAGACCTGATGCCTCCTCAGCTGATGAAGAAGGGGTCAGATGTGGGGTTAACCCCACAGTCTCTCCCAACATCCTCTCCCTCTGGGCCTTGCTCGTTCTGTGCCTCTGCTTCCTGCCCAGAGAGTGGGGTAAACACCCATCACTGATTTAGACACTGAACTAGGAATGCTACAGAGCAAGAGGACCATGAGAATCCAATTTTGTGAGCAACTGCCATTTGGTAGCCACCTGGGAGAGGCACACTCAGGCCCTCCAACTTCAAAGAGAAAGGAATGCAACACAAAGTTGACAGAGAGGTCTGACATCTCCACTGCTCAGGCAAGTGTATCCGATGAGGAGATGAGGCTGAGCTTCCAGGGGGACCCAGAGAAATAATTTTCAACAGCTTAAGGGGAAACAGCTGAGCTTGCTGCCTTACCACACCAGACATGTTCTAGGGAAACCTGGTTTCTGAGGCCATCCTCACAAAAAGGGGCACTAAAGCAAGGCTTTTTGCAAGGAGCAAAGTCTGGTGGGACCAAAAAAAAAACAAGGCCTCCTCTTGTTTTGGCCTTTTTTCCTGAGAATGTGGAGATTGGCTCCTGGGTTGTATGAATCTTGGGTGGACCCAGGACACTCCTACACAGGTTCAACTTCATTGCCAAGTCCTCTGAACACCCAAGTCAAACTGTCCAGGTAGCTGGCATTCCTCTCAGCCAGGACTGTCCATGTCCTTCAACAGTTTATTGCAGGCTAATAGACTTGCATTCTCTTGGGAATTCAAAAAGATGACAGGGAGCACTGGAGAACTGGAGAACTTACCGCAAGAAGGGCCGCTAGCATCTGGTCGGTCCCGTTAAGTCTTTCCAGGAACACTTTGTAAAATCGCATTTTCATATCTGCCCCTTCAATTATAAGCATGCCAATGTTCTTCAACACAAACACAACATTCTTCCCACTCTTCATGCAGCGGCGGAAGAGGCGCAGGGTCTCCTCTATGCCAGCCTCCACCCTTTCACGGGGAAGAAGGACGTCTGCGGCTATTTGAGCACATTTCAGGGGCTCACAAAGCTTATGACCTAGAAAGCAGAACAAGAGGAACAAAGTCACTAGCAGGGCACACTAAAACACAGCATCAGCAGCTTTGTGGTGTTCAAGCAAGCAGATGCTTGAGAACTTCTTGCACTTTCTGGGAAAAATCATGCGGGAAGATGCTCAAAGCACTCTGCAAGCAGATGTGCCAAGTGGGCAGCAATGCCTTCTTCCCTACAAAGTTGGAAAGAAATGGCCACAATCATCTCCTATGAATGTGAGGCTCGAATGTGAGGACAAGGACAGGAGGAAGGGGGCTAGCTGCCTTAATGGGTGCCAGGTCACAGGACTTAGGCCAAGCTCAGTCCTTTCCACATTGAGAACGATTTCACGGGGCTATGTCACATGGATGAAAGAAAGAAGGAAAAAGAAAATACACATTAGTGTCCCCTTCTCTATTTGAGGGCTCTGTAAAGCTGACTGTGACCTACTACAAGGTGCAAGGGGAAGGGAAAAAGCAGCATGAATGCTGCTATTTGCCTTTACAGAATGTCAGCTAAAATGAGGTCAGGGAGAGAGGGAGTAGAATGGTAATCGCCATGCTGAGGTCCTGAGAGCTACAAATGGAAGCTGTTTGGAGAACATGGTGATGGAAGTCTGGAGCTCTAACAGTCACTGCCGAATGGAATTTATGCCCTGCTCAAAGATGTCCCAAAAAAAGGGAAGCTCAAGTTTCAGCATGTCCTCTTACCAGGAGCATAGGCCTTATCATAGGTGAGGCCGTGAACCTCCGCAATACTCTTTGAAAGATGGAACACGGGTCTGTGAACAGTCACAAAGCCGTATTTCCTAACAGCAACTTGCTCAGTCACCACACCAAAGGTGCCAAGCCGAATAACTCTGACTCCCTGCAAATAGGAAGGAAGAAAAGCATTACTCGAGTGCTAGGTGAAGAGGCTTCTAACTGGTCAGCTGCATGAGGATGGAGCTTGGTGTCCTGCTCAATCCTGCTGTGCAAAGGGGATGAATCCAGGACTGGGGAAAGCTTTGGAGAACCCTTGGAGAATGTGTTTAGAAGAGCACTTGAGGTGTTTTCATTCCACCTCTTCTTCATGCTCTCAAAAAATGCAAGGAAACGTAGAGAACTCATCCCTCAAATACCTCCAGTGCAGAACAAGGGCTTCTGGGGGAGATGCAGGATGGCAGACCCACCTTGTTGAGCATCAGTTGATCTCGAATGTAGTCGGAGACTCCTTCCCAGATAGCAAGGGTCTCTGGAAAAAGAAGTGGAAGATACATCAGGCCCTGTGTGGCCCCGCTCACAAATGTGCAGCACATGGTTAACCAAGGAGGTGACGCCTGCAGTTGTACTCAATGAGCAAACTGAACCCAACCCTGAGAGGGTCTCAGCAGCTGAGATCGAGATGGCATTAATGGGGAGGCCTGGCAGCTCAGGTAGGCCTTCTCCTTCTCACAGGTAGACCCCTGTGGCAGGGACTCCTGAGTAGGGTGTCCCGAGACAGTGGGGACAGCGTCAGGGTTGGGAGCCAGGAGTCCTGGCAGCCACACTGCCAAGTGAGGCAGAGGGGACCATGAGCCTGGGCTCTGGCAGCAGTCCCAGCCCCATTCACGCTCCTCCAGCCCCAGGCTTTCCACAGCCATGTTCACAGATCATGATCTCTGTGAGAGATCCCGAGATAGAGCTCCAAGAGGCCTTACCCTGTGCTGGCAGCACTGGCAATCGCAGCCCATGAGACCTGCCAAGGCCAGTGTCCCAGAGCTCCATCCTAGTTTCTTTGCTCATTTGCTCTGGATGAAGAGCAAACAGGAGGTGATGAGGAAACAGCTCCTCTCCTGCTCCTCCTGTACACGTCACCTCAGCCCTGTGCTACTCTGGCCGCCCCTCGCTGGTTCCCGCTCAGGGTCTGGGCTCCTCGCAGCAGAGCAGAGCCGAGAGAAGTCCCAGCGCGTGGGCTCTCCCAGGCTCGTCGCGACGTGTGAGGAAAGGTCGGAGCGTGCGCTCTGACTGCTGTGCCTGTGACACGGGATGTCCCCTGTGAGCACAGCCCGTGTCACAGAGGGGTCTGACCCTCCTCACTGCAGGCCAAGCCAGGGCTGGCCCTGCAGTGGGCAGGGACTGCATGGGGCGCTCAGGGGCTACCCTTGCGCTACACATACTGTGAAACAGGGATGAATCCTCCCCCCACTGTGGGTCTTGGCTTGGGCACTGCAAGTGCACACACATGGCCATGGCTGCGCGCGCAAAACATGGCTGTCAGGGAGGACAACAAACATCATGCCACACTCACCCCACAGACGCATAGTGCAGGTGGCTGCTGCCACCACGGGAGGGAGCGCTAACCACTGAGCCCACCAAATCATCCAACTGCTCCTTGGCAGCCACCACAATGCTCTTCTCGCTGCTCCCACTAACGGCTCCTTCCCTTGACAGTTCCTAAGCCACAAAACCTGCAGGAACCTCTGTTCCTCCATGGCCAGCCTGCAGACGCCTTTTGGATCTCATCACTGCAGCATCCTGGTGTCTGGGGTGGAGGGGAACTGAGCAGGGCAAGAGAGAGCAGGCAAGAGAGCTCAGCATCTCCTAGCAGGAATGACTCTGAGCAAAGAGTGAGCAATTACTGTCCCGGCTGGTTTGGGCCTCTATACTCTGTGCAGGACATAAAAATACCTTTTCTAATGGTGTGGATCTGAATATGAAAAAAAAAAACAGTACATCAAAATTGCAAACAAAAACATGTTTTGTGAACCCTTTTCAAAATCTACCATTTTATAGCCCTCCTTGATTATGTTTAGTTCTTTTCTTGGTGGTGGTGTATCTTTTGAATTACTGGTCTTTGGAGGAGACTTTGTGTGTGGTCTGTTTTAAGGAAAGTGAATTGGAGTGGAATGTCATCAGAGGGTCATGGACATCTGGTGCCATTGCAGGTGCCCTTGTTCCCCCCTGCTGAGCCTCTGTCTGCAGCCCTGAGGGGCTCCCGTCTCCCACTGGTCCCTGCAGGATGGGCAAGAGCTGCAATAGCTCTTTCATGACAGAAACTCTGCAAGTTAGTATAACGTGCAACCAGGGAGTCCTTCAGCCTCTGCTGCTGCCCTTTTTCCTCTCCAGTCATGGAGGGAGTGCACCTGAGAAGCTCCTATTGCAAATATGGAGCTCAGTTGCTTGCAAATGAACATCTGGGGGTTTTCCTCAGCTCCTCATAGATCCTTACAAACCCTTGGCTTTGCCCATCATCCTAGTGCAAAGCTGCCTTGTATTTCCCCTCAACCTGCAGACAACCTATCTGCACTCTCTGGTTCAGCCACTGGCTCTCGGGCTCCCTTGCCCCACTCCTCTCATAGACTGCCCTGTACGTTTACTAAATCACTGCCAGGATCCCTCCTGGACTGCCTCCATTTGCCTATGCTCCCAGACATCCCCAAGATGTACCTAAAAGCAGGACTGCTGTCATTGACATTAGGCCTTGGAGTTTATGTCATAGTTTACATCCCTTGGCAGGACCTATCTCTGCACACCCAGGTGTGAAGGGGACTATCAGTGGCACCAGCCCAACCCGGGATGATACTTCCATTCACAGGAGCCCTGGTTCAGGAGACAGGTCCTTCCCTGAGCAATTCACAGGTCCTTTCCTTCAGCCTGATTCAGAGCCACAGGGCTATCATAGTTTTTTTTCTCCACTAGTTCCTGCTGAGCATGAGCAAAAGCCAGGGTGCCAGGCAGAAGTTCCCTTTCCCAGGCATCCTACCAAGGGTTCACCATCCATGACTGGGCTTGAATCACTAAGCTTTCAGTTCACAGGCAAAGTGAGTCTCCCACCGTGGCACAGAGAGTCCTGCCTGGGGCTCTCCTGCACAGCTCTGGCATCATGAGAGACGCCTGTGCTGCAGGAATGGGAACATCCCTGAGCCCAGCCATGCCCCAGCCCCAAGGAAGGGGATGCTGCCCTCGGTCCACTGCTGGCTGCTGGTGGGCAGTACGGTGCAGGGGGAAGGCCTGGTGCCCAGGGAGGGGCTGTGGTCACCTCCCTGACCAGGATCAGCTCTTCCTGCTCTCCATGGCCCCTCTACCACACAGCCTGGGGGCAATTAGAACTGTGGAGACATCACCCAGAGGAGGGCACTTCCTCACCCCACTCACTCCTGCTGCTGGCATCAGGGACAGCTGTGACGCACACAGCAGGGCTGCATGCAGGGGCAGACATGGCTCAGGGAAGGGCTTTGCTCCTCTCCATCCACACTCCCCCTGGGAGGGCAAGAGCATGGGAGCAGCACGTACAGTGAGAGTCTCCTCCTGCCACAACAACTGCAGAGATGTCGAAGGGACAGTGCTCTGTGGTTTGGCCCTGGTCCAGATCCAGTCTCTCAGGGCACCAGGAGACTACTCTTTTCTGCACTATTGGGAGGAAGTGATCAAGTAGTAAAGAAGTCTTTCAGACAGAATGACAACCCCATATTTTTTATTGGAAATGCATAAACAAATCGTGCTTTTGATTCTTGTTCCAAAACAACACAGTTTTCTTGCAAGTCATGAGTGAAAATTAATCCATGAAAATTACAAAATGGCAACACCAGGACAAGGGGGATCAGACTTCCCATCCCAGGCTTCCTTCCCAGGGCAGGGGTGGACTTTGCAGCTTAGGGAACAGCTTCCTCACACATCTCAACCCCTTTATCTGCCTGAAGTATAGGAGTCCCATCTCGGTGGATGGCATTTGCCACTGGTGCACACGGCTGACACCTGCTTCTTTCCCAAGAGCCCCAGGTCATCTTTTAGAAAACTCTTCCCTCACCAATCGGCCCCAAATCTACCTTTTGCAGGGGGCCTTTGGGTTTCTTCCACCCCAGGTGAAGGACTCTGGAGCCCCTTTCCTTGGCTGAATTCCAGAAGGCTCCTGGTTAGCATGAGTAAAACGCGTAGTAACCCTGAATAAAATGAGTAACAGCAACCCAGTCCTTCAGCTTTTCGATAACAGAGACCAGAGCTCTTGGATCACTGATCGATGGGCATTGAGTTTATTACTCTTCCTACTGCCTCTCTGCAGAGGGACAAGTACTACTGTGCAACCAGTCACAAGGAGATAAAATTATCTGAGGTTTCCTGGGAAAGAGCAAATTCCTTGTGGGATATTGAAGTAGCTATGTGGGACTGTGTAGAATTTGTTGAGGACATTTTATAAGTATTGTGGGACTGAACAAAGCTTATTCTGGGATGTTCCAGTGATGGATCAAAGGCAGGAAGGAGATCCAAGTGTTCCTGCTCAAAGACAGGGAGAAATTGCTCAAGAGTTTCATCAAGTCCTGTCTATGAAGGATGAAAACCACACAGCCTCTCTGGACTGCCTCTTGAGAGCTTTCTTGTTTCAGTTTATGTCCATTGCCATTCCTCCTCCCACCATACACCACTGTGAAGAGCTTTAATTTGTCTTCTCAAAACTGTCCCTATTGGTATTGAAAGGCTGCTCTGAGATTCACCAGAATCTTCTTTCTCCACACTGAACGAGTCCCATTCCCTTTGCCTCTCTTCCAGGGCTCAAAATTCCTGCACACTTTGGTCAATAGGTTTAGTTCTTGCACATAATCACTCTCTCAGCATTGCTTTGCTCATCATTGCACGTTGCTTTTCTCATCTGGATTCCTGAATCAAGGCAGAGAATCCTGAGCACCTTGTTGGTGAAGACTGAATCTAAGGTCCTCAGACCTATCTGCATCTACTATTACTCGAGCCCTTGCCCCATTCAGCAGCGAGCTCATGAGTTCATTGTTTATTCTTTCCCTGTTAGAGGAGTAGTAACCACACTTCCTCACACCCCTGAAATCCCCTGCAAGTATCAATTCTAGAAGAGTTTTGGCTTCCCTTCCACCAATCCTACATCATCACACCATACAGTATTTCTGACTTCCTCCTCTGCAGCCTGCTCCTGCTTTTACCACTTGTATGAAGACTTCTTATGCACCTCAAATGCACCTCAGTCATGACTTTCCTGTTTAGCCAGGCTAGTGTCCTGAAATGTTTACTGGTTTTACTGATTATGGGTGTGGAACATTTTTATGATTGGGGGGGTGCTGTACTTAAAGACCTAATGCCTTTCCTGAGCCCCTTTGCTCTTCAGAACTGTCTCCCTTAGGATTTCACCACCACTCCCCTGAAGAGGCTCAAGTCTGCTCCTCTGAAGGCCAAAATCTGCAGGATGTTACTGCCCTTCCTAGGTCCATTCAGGATCTGGCACTCCACTATTTCATGGTCATTGCAGCCAAAGTTTCCACTGCTAATCACATCCCTGATCAGTTCTTCCTTGCTTGCGAGTACTAGATGCAGCTCAGCATCACCCCTGTTTTCCTATCTGCCAGCTATGCTAAGAATTTGTCCTCAGGGTCTTCCACAAACCTTCTCTACTTCATTTCACTAAAAGTTGGAAAAAATAAAGTCCCCCCATAAGAAGCAAGGCCTGTGATGCAAAGACTTTCTCAGATTGCTTCAAGAAGATTGCATTAACCTCCTCACCCTGATCCAGTTGTCTGTAAATCTCATCACAAAGCCACCCTGATGCTCACCCACAAGCACTCAGCCCCTTCTATACCCCATGGAATATCTCCTTATGTCGCAACTGCCCTTTCACGCAAAAGGCATCTCCCCATCATTAATGTCCTTGTTGGTCTTTTCTGATGAGCTTCTGCCCTCCCATTGTAGTCCTGAAGTCATGTGAGTGAGACCATCACTTCTCAGGTATTCCAACAAGGTGGCACAGTTCCTGCATCTCCATCGCCTCCTACCTGTGCCCCAGGCTGCATGCTTTTGTGTGAATTTAGGCTGCAGAGCAGCAGCTGTGGCACAGAGTGCAGATTGGTCATGGTGAAACCTGTTACAAAGAGTCAAGAACATCATGTGTGAAATGGCCCTGCTTCAGAGCAGAGACATGCTGGCATAGAGAGCAAGTGGCAGCATAAGGGTGAAATGAACTTCCCACTAAGAGCACACCATGTGCTAGCCAAGGCCAGAAGTCCACTTATGAACATCTATGCAACATTTCATCTAGTGTGTGCCATCTGTAAGCATGAGAAGGATGAGAAGGTGATCAGGAATAGTCACCATGGATTCATCAGGAGGAAGTCATGCTTAACTGATCTGATAGCCTTCTATGATGGAATGACTGACCATGCGGGGCAGAAAAGTGGATGTTGTCTACCTTGACTTTGGGAAAGCTTTTGACATTGTCTTCCTTGTAGAGAATCTCAGGAAGTGTGAGTTACATGAGTGGGCAATGAGGTGAATTGAGATCTGGCTAAGTGGCAGAGCTCAGAGGGTTATGATCAGCAGTGCAGAGTCTAGCTGGGGGCCTGTAGCTGTGATGGGTCAGCCCGACCTGACTTTTTACAGGTAGCCCTATTCAGGTGTTAACCACTAGTGACATTATCTGCTCCTGGTGGTTGCCTCCCTGATCTCTTCCCCCATTCAGACAATAACCATCAACAACCGTCTCGCTGGCAGCACTCTGACAGGGAGACAAGGGCTAATTGAGTATACACCAGCCAAAATTGAGTTGAAATGAAAGAATGACTATAGGTCAATCATCTTACCCATAAACACAGGGAGAGACCAAGAGCCCATTGAGCTCTCCTAGCATGGCAGTGGGCTGCACGCCAGGATCTCCCCTGGATCAGGGATACCTCTAAAGGATACTCCTCGGGGTTAAGAGATCCTTGCCACAACAGATCTGTGGTAAGTGACTATCCCGCACTCTCCAAATTTGTAAACTTTACGGACATAACTGTGCACAAAATTCTTTAGACATAAACCGGTGACCAGGTGTGGGACTAGGATTGGATCCAACTGCACCCAAACTCCTCTCAGAAGTTTCTGAGGTTCCTCTCAGAAGCAGTTTGGAAAGCAAGTGGGTCCAGTCTGAACCCCGTCATTCAACGAGAGGGTCTCCTTGGTAATTCAGTGTATATCTAGTATCCCATGCAGTAAATAATAAGTGACCTTGCCCTAGAATGTCATTAAACCATTGTTCATATCCATAAAACCTATTACTATTCCTTTTACAAGAGTGAAGTGCATTCTGTCACTCACCCCGACGACCACTCATTCCATGACAGTAGCTAGCAGCCCTCCCTGGAGAGCACTACTTGGTCTAACTTTGGTTCAACTTCATCAATGATCAGATGAAGGAACAGAATGCACTCTCAGCAAGTCTACTGATGATTCAAAACTGGGAGGAGTGTATGAAATAACAGAGAGCTGTGCTGCTATTGAGAGAGACCTGCACAGGCTGGAGAGATGGGCAGAGATGAATCTCATGAAATTCAGCGAAGGGAAGGGCAGGGTCCTGCACGTAGGGAGAAATAACCCCATGGGTGCCAAATGTCTGCAAAACAGTTCTGCATAGAGAGACTTGGGGGTCCTGGTGGACAACAAGCTAGCCGTGAGCCAGCAAGGAGCACTTGTTGCCAAGAAGGTCAATGCTTTCTTGGGGTGCATTAGGAAGTATTTTGCCAGCAAGTTGAGGGATCCTCCCCACTACTAAATTCTGATGAGACCACATCTGGAATACTGGTTATGGTTTCCCCACAACTTGGGAACAGCTGGAGTAGGGCTGCAAAGATTCTGAAGGGACTAGAGCATCTCTCCTATGAGAAAAGGTTGAGAGAACTAGGACTATTCAGCCTGGAGAAGAGAAGGCTGAGGAGGGGATCTTATCAGCATGCACAAATATCTTAAGGGTCACTGTCAAGAAGATGGGGACAGATTATTTTCCGTGGTGCCCAGTGATAGGATGAGAACCAATGGGCCCAAAACAAAACATAGAAAATTCCATCAGGAGATGAGGAAAAACTTCTTTCCTGTGATAGTAACAAAGCACTGGAACAGGTATCCAGTTGTGGAGTTGTGGAGTCTCCCTTCCTTGAGGATATCCAAAAGTTGCTTGGACTCAGTTGTGGACAACATGTTCTAGGTGACCCTGTTTGAGCATAGAGGTTGGACTAGGTCATCTCCAGAGGTCCCTTCCAACCTCAACCATTCTGTGATTCTTTGTGTTATTCTATGTTTGTGTGTGCGCATTTGACCTTCCATCTTGAGGGATTATAATGAGCTGTGTCTCATTATGAGGGATTATAATTCTGACAACAGAAACCCCTTTACACACACATCAGCTTTGGCAAGAGCAATGCTACTACCTGTGACCTGTGAGTTTGTGGAGTGCACAAGAGGGATCTGAATCCCACTCCATCCCTGGGGGCTTCAAAACCTGGCATGAGATGCCCAGATTGACTCATCTGAAAGATAGGTAAATGAGCTTACTCCTTGTCCCCATCTAAGCTTACTACAT
This sequence comes from Tinamus guttatus, assembly GCF_059628265.1. Lineage (NCBI taxonomy): Eukaryota > Metazoa > Chordata > Aves > Tinamiformes > Tinamidae > Tinamus > Tinamus guttatus. The sequence continues at coordinate 1,712,345 of NW_028289152.1, read as the reverse complement.
AGTTAAGAGGTAGGAATAGGGTGTCCTAGAGCAGAATAGTTCCACCTTTCCTAGATAACCATCCTCTGATGATACCATTTCTAGTGCTGGCTTCAGTCTGTCTTTGTGTTTCAGAGGGAGACCATAGATAATTAGTTGAGTCTGCTTCAATGACCGTTTCCCAGGAGGAGGATGAGGGAGCAAAAGGAGAAATCAAGTCACGCCTCCAGCTGTGCCACTCTTCCTAGCATGGCTAGGCTCCTGGGGTGGAGCTCGTGGCAACCTGGCAGCAGTGTGTCCAGAAGAAGCTCCTCTGCAAAGAGCAGCAGAGCTGTGGGCATTTCCTACAGGTGCCAACTTGAGACAAGCAAGATGAGTGAGAAAAGTGAGACAGAAAGAAGTTAAAGATGTTCAGAAGTGGGAGGATGTCTGAGAACTCCATGGCGGAGAAATCTTCATAGCCCCTAACACAGTAAGTCTCTCCCTTGCCAGGCAATGACCATGAGGTACCCTGAGGAGTCCTCTAAAGCTACCACATCCCATGGCCGACAGCATCTGCCAGGATGGCTCTCCTCATTTCCCTGGTGCAGAGCAGGAGGTGTTTGGAGCAGGGATTCCTTGCCACACTGTCAGAGTGTCCCTGCCACCCCAGGGTGCTGTGTGCCTGGGGCAGTGACTCTGCTGCCTGCAAGGGTCAACACTCAGCCTGCCTGGGGACTGCAGGGAGAAGCTCTGGGTGGAAGGAGAGACCCCTTGCAGGGCAGGTCCAATCTCCATTCGAGAAGGATCTCATTCTCATGACATCCTCAGCGTCCTCTCCCTCTCCTTCTCCTTTCCATTTTCAGCAGAAATATCATGGTTAAGCAGAAATATCATGGCTCTGTGTTCCCCACTTGTCCATGCTGTTCCTGTTCTTGCCCTGGGACTATCAGGCCAGGGTGGCCTTCGAATGCAGTTCAGACACCCACCCTGTGGATCCTGAGATCCTCTGAGGAAGGTGGCAGAGTTTTCTGATGTGCACTTTGGTACTAGATTCCTCTGTGCTCAGTGGTGTCATTTGTCTCTGGGGTAACATGAGTGCAAAGGTCCTGAACCTCAGAGACGCAAGTACAGGGCAGCCGTTAACAAGTTTGATGGCCAAGGAGCTCTCCTCACTCTGCATTAACACCGTGGTGACTCCTTTTGCTCCTAGGAAACACAGTAGCTCACTCAGAGTGCTGGAGCAATCCAGATGATTTCTATGTCCTCACAGCAAACACAGCACAAAATCTAGCTCAAGCTGTGGAGCTCTGTGATGGTTTTGCTGAGAAGGGGAGAGATAAACAGTTTACTGCAGGGAAAGGAGTTAGGAGAAAGTTCTGCTCATGGCAGTCTTCACTAACTTGTCTACATCTCTACTTCCTTGAACAGTCCCCCTCAGTGCTGCAAGACAGAAAATGTCCAACATCAGCTACTTGAATGAGTTCCTCTTGCTGACATTCGCTGATACACGGGAGCTGCAGCTCTTGCACTTTGCAGTGTTTCTGTGCATCTACCTGCTTGCCCTCATGGGCAATGGCCTCATCATCACAGCCATAGTCTACGACCACCACCTCCACACTCCCATGTACTTCTTCCTTCTCAACCTCTCTGTCCTGGATATTGGCTCCATCTCTGTCACTGTTCCCAAATCCATGGCCAATTCTCTGTGGGACACTAGGGCCATTTCCTACTTGGGCTGTGTTGCCCAGGTCTTTTTCCTCTTTTTCCTGCTTTCAGCAGAATATTCCCTTCTCACTGTCATGGCCTATGACCGCTTTGCGGCCATCTGCAGACCCCTGCACTATGAGACCCTCATGAGCAGCAGAGCTTGTGTGAAAATGGCAGCAGCTGCCTGGGGCAGTGGTTTTCTCAATGCTGTCCTGCACACTGCCAACACATATTCATTACCACTCTGCAAAGGCAATGTTGTGGAGCAGTTCTTCTGTCAAGTTTCCCAGCTCCTCAAGCTCTCCTGCTCAGATTCCTACCTCAGGGAAGTCGCTGTTATGATATTTACTCTTTGTTTAGGATTTGGATGCTTTGTTTTTGCTGTGTTGTCCTACGTGCAGATCTTCACTGCTGTGCTGAGGATCCCCGCAGAGCAGGGTCGACACAAAGCCTTTTCCATGTGCCTCCCTCATCTGGCCGTAATCTCCCTTTCTCTCAGCACCATCACAATTGCCTACCTCAAGCCCCGCTCCATCTCCTCCCCATCCCTGGATCGGGGGGTGGCTGTTCTCTACGCGGTGGTGCCTCCAGCAGTGAACCCCCTCATCTACAGCTTGAGGAACAAGGAACTCAAGGATGCACTGAGAAAATTGCTTTAGCAGGTACAATGTGAGCACCAGTAAGTGTCCCATGTGCATCTCCTCCTCATTCCCAGGGTAGCTGGCATCAAGGCTGTTGTTCATTTCTTACTGACTTTTCCCTGTTACATTCTTATTAAAGGAAAACTTATTTTGGTTCATGCCACCTGTCTTCAGGAATCCTTTGAATCTGACCCAGAGACCTTGTTGAAGCAGAAAGACAGACTTCTCCCTTCATTAGCAGAGATGTGGGGACCTCATAGCCTGCTAGTCTCAGCTCACTCAGATGCACTCAGTGCGATGCAGAGGGTTTCTCTTTGCGGTGTCTCTTTCGGCAATGACACCAAGGGCTCTGGCAAGTCAAGATGGGCTGAGAGCACAGGTCCCATGTCCCTTAGGAGAGCACAGCTCTCCTGGCCAGAGTCAGGGTGTGATCTCACGCTCCTTCCTGCAAGGGTGCCAGTCTTGTGTCTCTGTGGGCTGGTCTTTGTCGTCTCCAATGCTCCAGTGCTCACAGTGGAGTGGGAGTGGAGAGGAGGAGAGCCTGGATGCAACTTGTGGGGACAGACCCTCTGCTCTTCAGGACTAGGCCCTCATTGCTGCAGCAGTCATTTCCTGGCTGCAGCCTTTGCATGAAGACTGCAGTTTTCCTGGAGACACTTCCAGCAGCAGGACTTTCTCTTTTCAGGGCTGTTCTCCTCATTCCCACACTCTCCACTTGTGCTCTGGTGTGTGTATACAGCCCAAGAGCAAATCACAACTTGGTGGTACGGTTATGTTTCCGTTGGAGTCCTATGAGTAGTGACAGGGGCAGGACACCTTTAAAACACAAGGGGATCTCCTCAGACACAAGGGGATCTCCTCAGACACATACCTGACATCTTCTTGAGAAGATGTAGTTGAAAATACACCCAGATCATTAAAAGGGTCTGCTGCTCTGCCTGTGAACTTAGCGGACTGCAGAGGACAAGCTCATAGTCCCTGTGTGATCTGCTAGTGACCACAGGCTGGATCCAGGCCATGAGCTTGGGGCAGACTGCTCTGTCCTTGGTGCAGCAGGAGCTGCTGGACTGAGTGCAGGGCCAGGGCTCTCATGCTGTCTTTGAGAGCGTGGTGGGCATGGAGAGACGTGCAGGAGAATGGAGATGGCCATTTGCCACAGCACTGCTGGGGTGAGGAGCCAGTTCTGGGAAGGGCTGATGTGAGAGGCTGCTCTGGGAGGATGGACTAGGCACAGCTTCCCCAGTGTGTTCCTGCAACACAGGACACAACCTGGGCTCTGCTCTTCTGCACCCTGCATGTCCTAGTCCCTTTTCCAGAACACCTGCATTTGTCGGGTGAGCAGTCTAGTGTGTGCTTGTACACTCCAGTTCACACACACAGGAGCTGAATGGCAGCATTTTTCTTCTTTCATGACTGTGTGCACCTGTGCCAGGTTGAGATATTTGGTGTGAACTGCTCAGAGGGAGGTAACAGGTGGAAAAGACTGACGGAGATAATGAGGCTTCAAAACAGGTGGGTTTTGGGGTGGGGGTATTGGCTGCACCTGATGAACATCTCAGTAAGACCATGATTTACAAACACCTTCCAAGGCTGTCTACTCCTCCAGGTTAAACACAATGCTGGGTGAGGGGTGAAACCACTTTGAATTTCTATGCGAGATTTATCTTTCACCAGTTTGTGATGTTTCCAACAGGAGACCCATTGTGGCACCACACTGCAGACCCAGGGAATGTGTCCCAGGACTGAAAGCAGAATTTCACCCTCCAAGCATGCTGCAAAAATGAAAATGCTCTCCATACTCACAGACCTATATGTATCTCCCACACAGACAACTCTCTTTTCCAACCATCTCTTTGACTTGCAGATATACTTTCACAGGGGCAGACATGTTCAGACACACAGAGATTTAGTTTCTTCAGATTTCTTTCCATACCAGAGGCTGATTCACACAGACTCCTTCAATCTCAAGTCAAAGTTTTCTTTCTCCCGCAGATATAGAGGGGGGCCAAGTCCCTGTGAGGACAAGGTCTTGCAAATGTGTGTCTTCTTCCTGTTGCCTGAAGAAGGCAGGCCTTTGCAAGAAGACATCACATGTGGGAGGATGACACCCAGCACATGTTTCTTTGCTTGCACATCCTGACCCAGAAGCTCTGGCACTCAGGATGCAAGTCACTCTGTGCAGTTTTCAGTGGATTGACAGCCCTGGGGAGAGTATTTTTGAAGGGACATTGACCTTTGCAGGAGATACACAATAACTTTGTAAAGATGCAGTCTTGATTATAACAGAAATTTTTAGAAAATGTCAATAAAAATAGAAAAAGAAAGAAACTGAGAACATGATCTAATACAAAGAATGTATTTTGATACACTTTTCAGCTTTTACAAAACTTTGTGTTCCTTTCCCACTCTTAATTTTGTTTTATTTTACTATACTGGCTTTGAGGATGAGAAAACTATTGTGATTAGTGTGATTTTTTTTTCTTGTTCTGAAAAGGAAAGTTATTATCAGAGCTGGTATAAGATGCAGTCACAAGATCACGGATGTCTAGTGTCATTGTAGGGGTCCAGGACTCCTTTGCCCAACCTCCACCTGCACCTAGAGGGCTCTAGTCTCCCACATGCCTTCTGCAAGAATTGGCAGCCCCAAGTAGGTGCATTAGATGTAACAGAGCCTCTTCAAGTGTCACAGGATGCTTGTGGTTAGACACTTGAGCTCTGCCTGAAAAGCTGAGGAGTGGTTTTCAACATTGGAAAAATGTTGAGCAAACACCCTTTTGTCAGATAAAAGGGTTGAGTAATCCTAATGTCATTGGTGTCCCATGCTGAAATTGTGGAAGTTTTCAGCCAGCCAATGAATTTCAGGAGAGAAGCAAATTGATCCACCCTTCAACTTGTGTTACCACTGCTATATCTTTTAAACTGTGGATGTAATCTCTACATTCCTCAGTTGAGGAATGTATTTTATTTCTTTATCAACTATACAATTTCTTTTTATATTTATAGTTAAGAAGAAAACTTCCTGTGTCTGCAACTAGTTGTCTAAGGAAAGCAGGTGGGAATTGGTGTAGAGGAGCTGCAACATTCAGGTACAGACTTGAATGGAAAAAGTTATATTTTAACAGGAGAGATGGAAGTCCCCAGTGGCTGATTAGGGAAATGGAATGTTGGGACATGAAGAGAAAGTTTGTCCACTAATCCTCATACTGAACATACTGCTTTTCCTACATGTCCAGATTTCATTACAAGACCCTGTTGGTCAACATGAATTGGAGATATCATTTATTCTGTGAGAAAAATAAAGAGAGCTTAAAAAGCAGGTATCCTTCTTTTCAGGTGCTCACTGGTATGTTCCTCTGGTCTATACACTGCTGAAAACTCTCCAAGTAGCCATCAAGAATTGAAGAACTGAAGAAAAATAGGAGAGTCATGGGTCCTTAGAGCTTTGTTGCACTTTAATGAGCCCTTGGGTGTATTTAGTGCTGAGTCCATGAACCTCGCATCCTGAGAGGAGATTGAACAAAGCCCTCAAGAAGCTGAAGTCAGAAGAAAACCCAAAAGCTTCTTGGAGCATTAATGAGTCCCATGGAGGGTTGTTACCAAAGAAGGCTCCCCAGGCACTGATAAAGCAGGATGTTAGAGGTGCTGATTGTGGATAAAGGCAATGTATAGGTGGCTCTGATGGCAAGTCAACCTCCACATGCTTTATCCAGTAGACTGAGCAAGCACTGACACCCAGCCCATGGGCAGGGTGATCCCTTCCTCCATATGTTGCTCAGGGCTCTTTCTGGAGGCGGTATGAGGGTAGGGACATGCAAGGACAAGTGCAGGACAGCAATATGGCACCTCCTGCGTTCCCTGAATGTGAGGAGGCTATGAGGCCACAGGGATTTAAGGAAGCAGCATCTTCTTTAAGACCTCAGTGACAGAGACAGCAGCTATAGCCAAGAGGACAAAGAAAGTTCTGGTGGGTCCTTGCAGCTTTGGCAGTGCCCATAGCAATCTCCACCACAAGCTGTCCTGTGGCATCCCATGCCTATGCCTGTTTCCCCCATAACAGCAGACAACCAAACTGCTTTGTCACCTTACTCTCACCCATGGACCTCCCTACATCTACTCATGTCTCTCTGTCCTCACTTGTTTCTCCTTGAAACACAAAGCCAGGGCATGATCACAGAGATCCCTCAGAGAGACCTGGAGCACCACAGGCACAATATGGCAAGTGCTGTCTCCTCTGTGTCACTAATACAGATTATAAAAGGGTCAGGTTCCTGAAGTCATCGCTCTTGCTCCATTTCTCTCTGGGCTCCTCAAGAGGGTTATCCATTCATCACTGCCCTCTGAGCCTTACCATCCAAGCAGCTTTCTATGCATGAGGGTGCATAACCCTCTAGATGGCAAATCCCTAAGTTGCATGCAAAACTATGGTAGGAGACGATGTCAAACCCTTTGCTAAATTCTGGATAAAAAATGTTTGCTCCTCTCCATCTACAAATGCAGCTATTTAATCAGAGAAGGCAATAAAGTTGGTGAGGCACAACGTGCCCTGGGAAAACCATGTGGACTCTTCCTCTACATGTGCCCAGAAATGTGATGTGAAAGGATTCACTTCATGGTACATTCCTGTGGAAGAATTGTTTGAAAGCAGGAACTGAAAGGAAAACTAGGGCCTAATCGAAGTTTTGGCATTACAGAGGCCTGCTTGGGGTGATACACAGTTGCCACTTCCAGGATGGCTGGTGCACACGGACTCTGCTCCTCCACGGTTCCCTAGACAACATGATCTGCCCTCCTCACCACTGCAAAGGGGAGTAACGGAGGATGGAGCGGAGTGAAGACACCGCGGCCAAACTCTGTTGCACACCCTGTGCTGGGCTCCTGATAAGACACACAGTGGCTGTCTAATGGGAGATATACGATAACATGTCCGGTGCTGAGCCAGCAAAGGTGGCAAATCACTCCTTTCAGATGAACTTTGCTGGAACTTTGGTCATTATAATGTGAAAACCACACCTCCATCCCAAAAGTTACCTGCCTCCGAGGTACGACCACCCCTCACTGATCATGCGCTCTAGATTTTCGGTTGACTGTACCTTTAAATGAAAGCGAGAAACTTTTTCATCAATCAATAACAATATTAAGTATGAGTCTAGTCACTCAAGCTCCACCTGAATGTAAAGAAAAGTATAAAAGGTGAACTAAGTATGAAAAGTCTGGGGGGGAAGAAACCATCCTAACTCCTGGGTCAGTTGACAGGCTGATCCCCCCTTCCCTCCCCTCACGCTGGGACGCTGCCTGAGGAGACTAAGGAGTGAGAGGGAGGAATCCATCATAAATTCTGGATCAGTCGATGCGCTGATCCCCCTTTCCTCCCCTTGCGTCACGACACTGCCTGAGGAGACTCGAGACTGAGAGCCCTCTCCCATCTTCTGGGGTGAGTGATGATTGCACATTCGTACATCAGAGCTAGCTAAAACCCCACACTCTAGTAGAGAATTTCCTGTACTGACATCCAAAACCTGTTTTGTAAATGTTGCATTTGAATAAATCATACTGTTGGTGAACTCGGCTACTTGTTTAGAGGGAGGCAATCGGACCTACAGTTGGCAGACTGTTCGTGAATCCGATACGGCCAGAGTCGAGCTTATAGGTGATGACGCTATTTGGGAACTCGATTCGCTCCTGGGAAGGCGATCGGACCTACGGTCCACAGACTGTTTGTGAATCCGATACTGATTTGATATCTCCTTTTCCCCCCACCACCACTACCACTACGGCTTTCAAACTGCAAAATTTTCACAATCCCCTCTCAGTCGTCTCTTCTCCGGGCTAAAGAGGCACAGATTACTTAGTCTTTCCTCATATGATAGAGGCCAAAGTCCCTTAATCATGTTCACTGTTCTACGCTGGATCCCCTCTAGAAGCTCCACATTCCTTTTGTACCAGGGTCTCCAGAACTGTACACAGTACTACAAGTTTGGCCTCGCCAGAGCTGAGAAGGGGGGCAGGATGAGCTCCCTCAACCTGCTGGCAACACTCCTGAAGGCAGGCCAGGATCCCATTGGCCTTCTTGGCTAAGAGGGCACATCATTGCTGCCTCACGGTTACCTTGTTGTCCACCAGGACTCCCAAATCCCTCTCCACAAAACTGATTTTTAGCAGCTCAACCACTAACAGATATTTCTGGAAAACATGTCTCAGGAAATAGTGGTGTTTATTCCAAGGAGTTTCTCAAAAGGGTGCTTCTCTCTCATTTCTGTCAATTTCCTTCCTTGTCTCTTCAGCAAAAGGCAAAGGAAAGGGAAATTGTCTCAGGGCTTCAGATCGGAGGAAAGGCATGAGACCCATTCCCTCTTCCTCTGAAGTGATATTGCCAGGCCTGTGGGGACACAGAAAAGAAATAAGAAAGATTAGGACTGGCATCTGTTCTTTTTCAGTGCATGAAGATCACTTCTCACCCCCTCTTCTGTCCCTTCACTTGAACCTTCTTCACAACCCTCTAATGCCCCTAAGGTAATCCTAGCAGGTCAGCACATGTGCACATTGTCCTTTTGACAAGACTGATGAGCTGAGCTAAAGCAAAACTGTGCATGCCCTATCCCTGAAAGACCTAGCAGGTACCTTCCCATGAGAACCAAAGAGGGCTTTTTCATGTCTTTCCTGGCAACGCAGTAGTTACATATGTATTGCAATTTGTATAACATATGTCTTGCATATAGTATGACCTTCACCCTTTATAGCAAAGCCAGGACAATGTCAGCCAATGGCCAAATGAAGCCTCAGGAAGGCATCTTTCCCAGTCACTGCCCATAGAAGTGAGTTTACTTTCCCACAAATCCACAGGGCATATGGATTTTCTCAGTCAGTAGCACATACCTCTTCCACCCACTTCTCCACTCGATTGTTAACTGTCTCAACTGGGGGCATGGCTGCAGGATGGCCCTTCCTCCTGTCCTTTCTTGGCTTCTGGGAGGATGTGCCGGGGATGGCTGGAAATATGCTGAAATAGACATTATGGAGAGGTGCTGTGAGCACAGAGGGTCTTGGCTCTCCGTACTGTCCTCACAGGATTCTGCAGCTGAAGGCAGTTCTCTTGGCTGTTGCCATGAATGATGTGGGCTCAACTGACTGTGTTCACATGAACAGACATCACCCCCCACTGAAATGCCCAGAGCTGCAAGATGTGCCCACAGGAATGCTCTGTATGCCCAGGTACAGGCTCTCTCTTGATGCAGCAAGGAGAAGAGCAGGTTTCATTACAGATGGAGTCTCTAAGGGATACAGATCCCCCGGCCTGGCAAACATATTGAACACTGTCTGACAGTCCCAGCTGCTTCATGGGATCTAAAACTCTTAGAGCTGCCTGGAACCTGTTGCACAAAGGAAGAATCTCACCCACACAAGCACACGGCTACAGGGTCACCCTCATGCGTTCCTCCAAGTGTCTCACCTGCCATAAGTTCCTTTTCTCTCAGGTTTCGTCCCCTGTTCTCTTGGCATATTCATAAGAGTAATTATGGGTGGTGGATCACTTGATCTGAAGAGGAGACGATTGGCAGGAACATTTCCTGTAGGCAGAAGACAAGAAAACCCTTCAGGACAGCATTGCAGAGGGCTCTTGAAAAGGAAGGCTATGCAGTTCTTCTCAGCCTGAGGTCAAATTGTGAGGCGTCAGGCTGATTCCTCTGAAGCCTTTACTCCTGGCTGGACTTTGGCCATTCCGGACACTGCCTTCTCTCTGTCTTTTCATTTGTACTTTACAGCATCATTTCTTCGGCTAGTGCTTTTCTCACTCTCTGTCCTACTGTGAAAAAGGAGACCTGCTGGGATGTATGGGTGGCCTAACAGAGTCTCTGTGAGGGCGGTCATTTAAGGCAAGGGAACAGATCCTTGGAAGTGCCTACTGATGTCACATGCCTAGAGTTCATCTGTTGACACAATCAAAAGAAATGAGTTGTTTTGTGGGTGCTTATGAGGCATGTTTCGGAGAGCAGGACGTGGAAATGGAGGAAAGTTGAACTTGGAGATATTAATACAGGTGGGAGTGTTGTGCTGCACTGAGCTCTTGTTCCCTCAGGACTCACTTAAGATTTGCCCTATTGGGGGAGCAGCGTCACATCTAGCGTCTCATGCTACCTGAGCCATCACAGTGTCACTTGGGTTCCGATGGCCTACCCAGGAGCACAGAAGGAGAAGGCACAAGCCTCCACCAAGAAGCAGCAGCTCCATTACCATTTTGGACAGTGCTGGCCTCTCCTCTCCTCTCCTCCTCCTGCCTGGCCTTTACAGGTGCGCCAGGTGGATTTCGATCTCTGCTCTCCAGCTTGTACCTGGAAAGCAGAAAAGGCATCACTCTAAATGCGAGGGGGCACTACACTTCCTTTGCACCTGGTGTGAATAATGGGGACACAGGAGCATTTGGGAGGTGCTGGGAAGTCCCTCTTTTTTCAAAGCGCAATAGGCAGAAGAGGCCAGATGCTGGAGGAGTCTCTCAGCAAGGTGAGAGGCATCATGAAGACCTCCAACGCCTGGAGGGGCATGACCTTTCTCCTCTCACTCTTCCCTGTGCTTCCTGTGAAAATGCCAAACCAATTTCAACCCAAATCCCCTGTGTGCTTTTGGGATCATCACCCATCTCCTGTTCCTGCTCCTGTTCAGGCAGAACACTTTAGTCCTCTTTCCTACTCCTTTCCAGCATCCTTTCTAATTGCTGTCTCACCCTCCGGATCACTTGCCAGCCTTCCCAAGCTCATCTCCGTGCATGTGTAAAAAAGAACCTGTATCTCCCAGACACGTAATGGAACAAAACACTTAGCACCACGGAAGCCAGGAGAAAGCTTTTTACTTGACTAGGTACAGGCTTTACTTTGGCCTACATACCTCTTTGCCCCTCCGCCAGAAAAAAAAAAAAAAAAGAAAAAAAAAAGAAAAAGAAAAAGGTGACTTAAGTGAATATTTGAAAACACCATCATAAAACATTTCATTCATGCAGATGTCACAGAAGAACAGAAGACATGAAAATGTCCCAAGGTAGCAACTGCCAGGAACCTTTACTTTGATGCACATTTGAAAGGGTTGCTCATGAATGGCTTTCTCAGCAGTCTTCACAAGGCTTGGAAACACAAGGTTACAAAACATGGCATGAGCAGCTGCTTGCTTGGCCAGCCAGGGGCTAAGAAGGAAACATACTCACTCGGGAAAGACAATGACATGACCAGAGCAGGTCTGCGAAAGAGCAGTTTCAGAGCCTGAGAGCACCGAATTCCTCATCTGCGGCATCTGCAAACGAGACAAACATCAGGGACATGGTACCAAGAAAATTATCTAAGTGTTCACAGTGGAAACAAACTCTTCCACTGCTTAGAGAAGAAACTGCTTTTGAAACTTTAAATTGTTCTATTCCCATCAGCAGCCCCTCACTTATGCACCATAAGAAGTGGAGAGAAAAAAAGGAGAAGGGGGAGGAACATACTCAGGACTTTGGCAAGGCTCAGCATTCAGAGAGTCAGTTTGCTTAGGTCTTTCCAAATGCAGCAATCAAGGGAGGCAAGCACATGAGAAGGCATTTCACTAAGTGGACCACTGTGTTTTTCCTGCTGTCTAGACCTGATGCCTCCTCAGCTGATGAAGAAGGGGTCAGATGTGGGGTTAACCCCACAGTCTCTCCCAACATCCTCTCCCTCTGGGCTTTGCTCGTTCTGTGCCTCTGCTTCCTGCCCAGAGAGTGGGGTAAACACCCATCACTGATTTAGACACTAAACTAGGAATGCTACAGAGCAAGAGGACCATGAGAATCCAATTTTGTGAGCAACTGCCATTTGGTAGCCACCTGGGAGAGGCACACTCAGGCCCTCCAACTTCAAAGAGAAAGGAATGCAACACAAAGTTGACAGAGAGGTCTGACATCTCCACTGCTCAGGCAAGTGTATCCGATGAGGAGATGAGGCTGAGCTTCCAGGGGGACCCAGAGAAATAATTTTCAACAGCTTAAGGGGAAACAGCTGAGCTTGCTGCCTTACCACACCAGACATGTTCTAGGGAAACCTGGTTTCTGAGGCCATCCTCACAAAAAGGGGCACTAAAGCAAGGCTTTTTGCAAGGAGCAAAGTCTGGTGGGACCAAAAAAAAAACAAGGCCTCCTCTTGTTTTGGCCTTTTTTCCTGAGAATGTGGAGATTGGCTCCTGGGTTGTATGAATCTTGGGTGGACCCAGGACACTCCTGCACAGGTTCAACTTCATTGCCAAGTCCTCTGAACGCCCAAGACAAACTGTCCTGGTAGCTGGCATTCCTCTCAGCCAGGACTGTCCATGTCCTTCAACAGTTTATGGCAAGCCAGTAGACTTGCATTCCCTTGGGAATTCAAAAAGATGACAGGGAGCACTGGAGAACTGGAGAACTTACCGCAAGAAGGGCCGCTAGCATCTGGTCGGTCCCGTTAAGTCTTTCCAAGAACTCTTTGTAAAATCGCATTTTCATATCTGCCCCTTCAATTATAAGCATGCCAATGTTCTTCAACACAAACACAACATTCTTCCCACTCTTGATGCAGCGGCGGAAGAGGCGCAGGGTCTCCTCTATGCCAGCCTCCACCCTTTCACGGGGAAGAAGGGTGTCTGCGGCTATGTGAGCAAATTTCAGGGGCTCACAAAGCTTATGATCTAGAAAGCAGACCAAGAGGAACAAAGTCACTAGCAGGGCACACTAAAACACAGCATCAACAGCTTTGTGGTGTTCAAGCAAGCAGCTGCTTGAGAACTTCTTGCACTTTCTGGGAAAAATCATGCGGGAAGATGCTCAAAGCACTCTGCAAGCTGATGTGCCAAGCGGACAGCAATGCCTTCTTCCCTACAAAGTTGGAAAGAAATGGCCACAATCATCTCCTACGAATGTGAGGCTCGAATGTGAGGACAAGGAGAGGAGGAAGGGGGCTAGCTGCCTTAATGGGTGCCAGGTCACAGGACTTAGGCCAAGCTCAGTCCTTTCCACATTGAGAACGATTTCACGGGGCTATGTCACATGGATGAAAGAAAGAGGGAAAAAGAAAATACACACTAGTGTCCCCTACTCTATTTGAGGGCTCTGTAAACCTGACTGTGACCTACTACAAGGTGCAAGGGGAAGGGAAAAAGCAGCATGAATGCTGCTATTTGCCTTTACAGAATGGCAGCTAAAATGAGGTCAGGGAGAGAGGGAGTAGAATGGTAATCGCCATGCTGAGGTCCTGAGAGCTACAAATGGAAGCTGTTTGGAGAACGTGGTGATGGAAGTCTGGAGCTCTAACAGTCACTGCTGAATGGAATTTATGCCCTGCTCAAAGATGTCCCAAAAAAAGGGAAGCTCAAGTTTCAGCATGTCCTCTTACCAGGAGCATAGGCCTTATCATAGGTGAGGCCGTGAACCTCCGCAATACTCTTTGAAAGATGGAACACGGGTCTGTGAACAGTCACGAGGCCGTATTTCCTAACAGCAACTTGCTCAGTCACCACACCAAAGGTGCCAAGCCGAATAACTCTGACTCCCTGCAGACAGGAAGGAAGAAAAGCATTACTCGAGTGCTAGGTGAAGAGGCTTCTAACTGGTCAGCTGCATGAGGATGGAGCTTAGTGTCCTGCTCAATCCTGCTGTGCAAAGGGGATGAATCCAGGACTGGGGAAAGCTTTGGAGAACCCTTGGAGAATGTGTTTAGAAGAGCACTTGAGGTGTTTTCATTCCACCTCTTCTCCATGCTCTCAAAAAATGCAAGGAAACGTAGAGAACTCATCCCTCAAATACCTCCAGTGCAGAACAAGGGCTTCTGGGGGAGATGCAGGATGGCAGACCCACCTTGTTCAGCATCAGTTGATCTCGAATGTAGTCGGAGACTCCTTCCCAGATAGCAAGGGTCTCTGGAAAAAGAAGTGGAAGATACATCAGGCCCTGTGTGGCCCCGCTCACAAATGTGCAGCACATGGTTAACCAAGGAGGTGACGCCTGCAGTTGTACTCCATGAGCAAACTGAGCCCAACCCTGAGAGGGTCTCAGCAGCTGAGATTGAGATGGCATTAATGGGGAGGCCTGGCAGCTCAGGTAGGCCTTCTCCTTCTCACAGGTAGACCCCTGTGGCAGGGAATCCTGAGTAGGGTGTCCCGAGACAGTGGGGACAGCGTCAGGGTTGGGAGCCAGGAGTCCTGGCAGCCACACTGCCAAGTGAGGCAGAGGGGACCATGAGCCTGGGCTCTGGCAGCAGTCCCAGCCCCATTCACGCTCCTCCAGCCCCAGGCTTTCCACAGCCATGTTCACAGTTCATGATCTCTGTGAGAGATCCCGAGCTCCAAGAGGCCTTACCCTGTGCTGGCAGCACTGGCAATCGCAGCCCATGAGACCTGCCAAGGCCAGTGTCCCAGAGCTCCATCCTAGTTTCTTTGCTCATTTGCTCTGGATAAAGAGCAAACAGGAGGTGATGAGGAAACAGCTCCTCTCCTGCTCCTCCTGTACACGTCACCTCAGCCCTGTGCTACTCTGGCCGCCCCTTGCTGGTTCCCGCTCAGGGTCGTGGGCTCCTCGCAGCAGAGCAGAGCCGAGAGCAGTCCCAGCGCGTGGGCTCTCCCAGGCTCGTCGCGACGTGTGAGGAAAGGTCGCAGCGCGCGCTCTGACTGCTGTGCCTGTGACACAGGATGGCCCCTGTGAGCACAGCCCGTGTCACAGAGGGGTCTGGCCCTCCTCACCACGGGCCAAGCCAGGGCTGGCCCTGCAGTGGGCAGGGACTGCATGGGGCGCTCAGGGGCTACCCTTGCGCTACACATACTGTGAAACAGGGATGAATCCTCCCCCCACCGTGGGTCTTGGCTTAGTTGGGCACTGCAAGTGCACACACATGGCCATGGCTGCACGCGCAAAACATGGCTGTCAGGGAGGACAACAAGCATCACGCCACACTCACCCCACAGCCACACAGTGCAGCTGGCTGCTGCCACCACGGGAGCGAGCGCTAACCACTGAGCCCACCAAATCATCCAGCTGCTCCTTGGCAGCCACCACAATGCTCTTCTCGCTGCTCCCACTAACAGCTCCTTCCCTTGACAGTTCCTCAGCCACAAAACCTGCAGGAACCTCTGTTCCTCCATGGCCAGCCTGCAGACGCCTTTTGGACCTCATCACTGCAGCATCCTGGTGTCTGGGGTGGAGGGGAACTGAGCAGGGCAAGAGAGAGCAGGCAAGAGAGCTCAGCATCTCCTAGCAGGAATGGCTCTGAGCAAAGAGTGAGCAATTACTGTCCCGGCTGGTTTGGGCCTCTATACTCTGTGCAGGACATAAAAATACCTTTTCTAATGGTGTGGATCTGAATATGAAAAAAAAACAGTACATCAAAATTGCAAACAAAAAAAATGTTTTGTGAACCCTTTTCAAAATCTACCATTTTATAGCCCTCCTTGATTATGTTTAGTTCTTTTCTTGGTGGTGGTGTATCTTTTGAATTACTGGTCTTTGGAGGAGACTTTGTGTGTGGTCTGTTTTAAGGAAAGTGAATTGGAGTGGAATGTCATCAGAGGGTCATGGACATCTGGTGCCATTGCAGGTGCCCTTGTTCCCCCCTGCTGAGCCTCTGTCTGCAGCCCTGAGGGGCTCCCGTCTCCCACTGGCCCCTGCAGGATGGGCAAGAGCTGCAATAGCTCTTTCATGACAGAAACTCTGCAAGTTAGTATAACGTGCAACGAGGGAGTCCTTCAGCCTCTGCTGCTGCCCTTTTCCCTCTCCAGTCATGGAGGGAGTGCACCTGAGAAGCTCCTATTGCAAATATGGAGCTCAACTGCTTGGAAATGAACATCTGTGGGTTTGCCTCAGCTCCTCATAGATCCTTACAAACCCTTGGCTTTGCCCATCATCCTAGTGCAAAGCTGCCTTGTATTTCCCCTCAACCTGCAGACAACCTATCTGCACTCTCTGGTTCAGCCGCTGCCTCTCGGGCTCCCTTGCCCCACTCCTCTCATAGACTGCCCTGCATGTTTGCTAAATCACTGCCAGGATCCCTCCCGGACTGCCTCCATTTGCCTGTGCTCCCACACATCCCCAAGATGTACCCAAAAGCAGGACTTCTCTCATTGACATTAGGCCTTGGAGTTTATGTCATAGTTTACATCCCTTGGCAGGACCTATCTCTGCACACCCAGGTGTGAAGGGGACTATCAGTGGCACCAGCCCAACCCGGGATGATACTTCCATTCACAGGAGCCCTGGTTCAGGAGACAGGTCCTTCCCTGAGCAATTCACAGGTCCTTTTCTTCAGCCTGATTCAGAGCCACAGGGCTATCATAGTTTTTTTTCTCCACTAGTTCCTGCTGAGCATGAGCAAAAGCCAGGGTGCCAGGCAGAAGGTCCCTTTCCCAGGCATCCTACCAAGGGTTCACCATCCATGACTGGGCTTGAATCACTAAGCTTTCAGTTCACAGGCAAAGTGAGTCTCCCACCGTGGCACAGAGAGTCCTGCCTGGGGCTCTCCTGCACAGCTCTGGCATCATGAGAGACGCCTGTGCTGCAGGAATGGGAACATCCCTGAGCCCAGCCATGCCCCAGCCCCAAGGAAGGGGATGCTGCCCTCGGTCCACTGCTGGCTGCTGGTGGGCAGTACGGTGCAGGGGGAAGGCCTGGTGCCCAGGGAGGGGCTGTGGTCACCTCCCTGACCAGGATCAGCTCTTCCTGCTCTCCATGGCCCCTCTACCACACAGCCTGGGGGCAATTAGAACTGTGGGGACATCACCCAGAGGAGGGCACTTCCTCACCCCACTCACTCCTGCTGCTGGCATCGGGGACAGCTGTGACGCATACACAAGTCCTGCATGCAGGGGCAGACATGGCTCAGGGAAGGGCTTTGCTCCTCTCCATCCACACTCCCCCTGGGAGGGTAAGAGCATGGGAGCAGCACATACAGTGAGAGTCTCCTCCTGCCACAACAACTGCAGAGATGTCGAAGGGACAGGGCTCTGTGGTTTGGCCCTGGTCCCGATCCAGTCTCACAGGGCATCAGGAGACTACTCTTTTCTGCACTATTGGGAGGGAGTGATCAAGTAGTAAAGAAGTCTTTCAGACAGAATGACAACCCCATATTTTTTATTGGAAATGCATAAACAAATCCTTCTTTTGATTCTTGTTCCAGAACAACATAGTTTTCTTGCAAGTCATGAGTGAAAATTAATCCATGAAAATTACTAAATGGCAACACCAGGACAAGGGGGATCAGACTTCCCATCCCAGGCTTCCTTCCCAGGGCAGGGGTGGACTTTGCAGCTTAGGGAACAGCTTCCTCACACATCTCAACCCCTTTATCTGCCTGCAGTATGGGAGTCCCATCTCGGTGCATGGCGTTTGCCACTGGTGCACATGGCTGACTCCTGCTTCTTCCTCAAGAGCCCCAGGCCATCTTTTAGAAAACTCTTCTTTCACCAATCGGCCCCAAATCTACCTTTTGCAGGGGGCCTTTGGGTTTCTTCCACCCCAGGTGAAGGACTCTGGAGCCCTTTCCTTGGCTGAATTCCAGAAGGCTCCTGGTTAGCATGAGTAAAATATGTAGTAACCCTGAATAAAATGAATAACAACAACTCAATCCTTCAGCATTTGGGTAACAGAGACCAGAGCTCTTGGATCACTGATTGATGGGCATTCGGTTTAATACTCTTTCTACTGCCTCTCTGCAGAGGGACAAGTACTACTGTGTAACCAGTCACAAGGAGATAAAATTATCTGAGGTTTCCTGGGAAAGAGCAAATTCCTTGTGGGATATTGAAGCAGCTATGTGGGACTGTGTAGAATTTGTTGAGGACATTTTATAGGTATTGTGGGACTGAACAAAGCTTATGCTGGGATGTTCCAGTGATGGATCAAAGGCAGGAGGGAGATCCAAGTGTTCCTGCTCAAAGACAGGGAGAAATTGCTCAAGAGTTTCATCAAGTCCTGTCTATGAAGGATGAAAACCACACAGCCTCTCTGGACTGCCTCTTGAGAGCTTTCTTGTTTCAGTTTATGTCCATTGCCATTCCTCCTCCCACCATACACCACTGTGAAGAGCTTTAATTTGTCTTCTCAAAAATGTCCCTATTGGTATTGAAAGTCTGCTCTGAGATTCACCAGAATCTTCCTTTCTCTACACTGAATGAGTCCCATTTCCTCTACCTCTCTTTCCAGGCTCAAAATTCCTGAACAATTTGGTGAATATTCCGTGAACTCCCTCCATTTATCCACGTCTTCCCTGGACTGAGGGTGCCAAAACTGGAGGTAGAATTGCATATGTAGTCTAATGAGTGCAGACAGAGTGGGATGATCACTTGGCCATCCTTGTTGCCAGGACACACCTGTGCCAGGGCACATGGCACTGTTGCCAGGGCACATGTTCACTTCAGGTCCATCTGGATCTTCCATGGAGCCTTCCCCACAGAGCTGCTCCCAGCCAGGTATCCATAGCCTGGATCACAGCAGGGGGCTGTTCCTTCCAAGGGCAGGAGTTTGCATTTGTCCCTGTTTGAACTCATATGGATTCTGTTGGCCCATTTCTCCAGTCTGTCAAGGTCCCTCTATGCCCATATGCATCTATGCCCTCAAACCTACATACGATCCCCTCTCCTCAAGGACATTTGCCAACATGATGGCAGCACTCTGTCACCTCTGATACGATAAAATTAAGAGGACCATCCAGACCAAAACTAAGAGAACCATTCAGACCATGACATCCTAACACTGATACAAAATGATTGTTGGATGTCATGTCAAATCCCTTCTTCAAGTAAAGAGAAAATGACTTACAGTGCTTGATCTCCTCCACAAATCTAGTCTTTGCATCATGTAAGACACACAGGTCCAGCAGGCAGGAAGGCGGGTAGATCAGCCAGATAGGTAGGATGTAACCTTGGTCACTCCGTGACGCCTGTTCTTCCTTTATTTGCCCAGAAATATCTTCCAGGAGGACTCCAAGAATTTCCTAAGCACCACATTGAGCTTAATTGACCTTTAGTTCGCAGATCATCCTTATGGTCATTTCTGACGGTGGGTGCAAATTTTGATTTCCTCCCATCATCTCAGTTCTCCCCTCACCTCCAAGCATTATAAAGACAATAGACATAGATGAGAGATGCCTTGAAAGGATGTTGGACATGTCTCCTAGCACCTTCTGATGTACTGTTTTTAGCCTCCTCTTTGCCGCACTAAAAAAGATCTGATGCCCCAATATTGCCTCAATGGAGTTTTGCAGTCGGCACGTTACCATTTCCTGCTGGATTCTCCAAAGTTTCCCTCATCCCTCCTGATCTGGAGGCCCATAACTGGGATCAGTATTCAAAATGGGGCCTTGCCATCTGTGAGTCTGAGGCAGTAGCAACTCCCCTTGACGTGCTGCCCACCGTCTTTCTCCAGGCCTCTGTCTGGAATAGGACCCCTCAGAGGGAAAAGATGAGCACATGGCCAAGTAAGTGTCCCAGGATGCACTCCAGTTGTATTGGCTGTTGTCACATAGGAGAGTTCTGTGAGACCTCCCCAACAAATTCACACTCTGAAATGTCCCTAGAGGCTGTCATGCAGCAAGCTAGGACATACAGCCTCAGCCTTAACAGCATCAAGCCAGAGCCTTTTTCCTATTGATGAGGGTAGCACAACAAAGATACATACAAAAAAAATATGTTGTTTGTGTCCAAGAGCACAAGAGGACTGCCCAGGAGACCACCATATGCCATTAAGGATATCTGCTTCAAGTGTTCATCAGAGTGAATGTGAAAAGTGTCAACATACGAGTCCTCAGCTAGCCCCATTCTAGCCTCTAATAGATAGACCATATCTTGGAAAAGCCCATGGTGGGATCCTTCCACATTAGCTCCATTAGGTGAGCTGATTCTCCTCATTACTATGGTCTCTCTGAAAGACAAGACCCTTGAAGTGATTGTTTTTTCATCAGAAATACTGGACAATGCTGTTGTTCTCTACAAAGAAGAAAAGTTTTCTACTTTTGCAAACTTCTGGTGAGACTTGTCTGCCTGAATCCCCTGAGTCAGAAATTGCCAGCTTTCAAGGTTCAAATGTTTCTAAGGGAGCCAATTATCATCTCTATGTCATTTCTAAGACTGTCTATCAGGTATAATTGTCTCACTCTGAAATGTGCTCTCTTCATTAAAAATAAATAATTAATTAAAAATGAAAATAAAAACACACGTAAGAAGAAGACTTCCACCTTCCTCCTGAACTTTATCTTCTGGACAACATGCTTTGGGTGGTTTCAAAGTTATAAACTGCTTCAGTTTTCTCAAGACGACTAGGTTCACTCCCATAGGATTTAGCAGTTAGAGCATTCACAAACTACGGAATGTGTGTTTCAGTTCTCATGCTATGGTGTTCAGATTATCAGAGCCCACATATAACAGCTCTGCTTATACCATCAGCAGGGGTGAAAAATGTGTTTTACTCTAATACTCTGAGTCTTGTGGCTTACTATATCATGGGATTGCTCCTTTGTATTTGTCCTTCTCTGGGCCATGCTGTAACTCTGTCAGAAAGTGAGTTCCTCTGCTGTTATGATATAAACTGGGAATGTAGGATGCATCCACTTCTATTCTGTAACTCTCCACAATTTGCTGGAACAGAAGAATGCTGCAACTGCACAGGTTCCTGAAACTGCAGAGCTCTTTGGGAACTTGGACACAGATAGCTTCAGCAAGTTATCAAATGTAAATATATGGGGTGTTCTTTGTGCAGAAGGTAAGTGCAAAAGCACAAGCATAAGAGGAGAATATTTTCCTTGCAGCTGTTTTTGCTGCTTTGTGCATGCATGACCTGCAAATAGGGAAGTTGGAAATGTAGCATGAAAAGAATGCATTGCATATTGTGTATTGATGGCAGTTTTGACTGGGTGTTACAGAGGTGGAAGGACCTTGGCAGCAAAGACCTGCATCTTACACCTATCTATCTCTCCCCTCCCCGCCCCCCCTTTGTTTTTTGAAAGAAAGAACAATAACAAATACTTGTGGAATGGGGAGGAATGGAGAAATGGAGATGTAAGTAGTGAGGAAAGATTTTTTTTGAATGAATGAATGAATTGAATATTCAAAGAAACTGTGTTGCTCTGTTCCTCTCACCATGGCAGAAAGCACATTTGGATGGGGAATATCATGCCTGTGACTGAGTTTGTTCTCGTGGGATTTCCAAACCACTATGAGGTGGAGATCATCTTCTTTGTGGTGTTCCTGCTCGCTTACTTAGTGACTGTCTTGGGAAATGCTCTTGTCATTGTACTGGTCTATACAGACTGCCATCTCCATTCTCCCATGTATTACTTCCTCAGCAATTTGTCCTTCATTGAGATGTCCATGACTTCCTCTGTTGTTCCAAAAATGCTGGCAAACTTCCTGTCAGAGAAGAAGACCATCTCCTCTGCTGGCTACTTTAGCCAATTCTACTTTTATTTCTCCCTGGCTGCAACAGAATTCATCCTCTTCACCATCATGTCCTATGACCGCTACGTGGCAATATGCCACCCTCTGAGATCACCATCACCCACCACCATCATGACCATCACCACTGACCATCATGACGGAAAGGGTGTGTGGCCAGCTTCTCCTGGGTGCGTGGGTGGGTGGCATGGTCTTGATCTTGCCATTAGCAATCCTGAAAGCCAAGCTGCCATACTGTGGTCCCAACGTCATTGACCACCACTTCTGTGACAGTGCACCTCTCCTGCACCTCGCTTGCACGGACATCTGGGTTGCTGAGTTGAGGGATTTTGTGGTGTCCATTCTCCTGCTTCTCAGCTCCTTGGCACTGACTGTGTTCTCCTAAACCTGGATCATTTTGACCATAGTCCGTATCCCACCTGCCCAGGGCAGGCAGAAAACCTTTGCCACTTGTGCTTCTCATTTCACTGTTGTTTCCCTGGGTTTTGGCATCTCCATCTTCATCTATGTCACGCCTTCCCACGCGAACCCTGGACACCTCAACAAAATCCTCTCTGTTCTCTCCAGCATTGGACTTCTCTTTTAAATCCCTTCATATTCAGCCTAAGGAATCAGCAAATGAAAGAAGCCTGGAAAAATGCTTGGCACCATTGTCTGGGGATTGGTGAGGAGGCCAGAAAGCCATGAGAATCATCGTGGCTTGTAGGAAGTCAATCCTTGACAAATCTCAAAAGGATCTCAGCATTCATGGTGTCTTCCGTCAGAATGTGGCCCGTTACAGCCAATGTTGAGGAATAGCACATCTCAAAGGTCAGCTACATGGCAGTACTGTTGTGTCAGGCCCCACCAACATTCTCCTGCACTTTAGGCAGTGATGGAGGTCTGTGTGGTGCTATGTGGTTGTTGGGCACAAAACAGTCTCCTAATCAGAACAAAAGGCTTTAAGACTGAAAGGAACAGAAAGACTACTCAAAATGGAGTGGTAAAATGAAAAGAAATGGCTGTCAATTTTTTATTACTAGTTTTACTAAATTTTCATCACATAATCATGTTTTCAAATGAAGTTTTCAAGTTTCAAATAAAGTGTTATGCTGGAGAGTAACATCAGTTAATGCTTCATCTTTGAAGTACAAGCTATAGCTGAAAGGAATAAGATGGGAGGCTCTCAAAAATTAGATGCAGAAAGAGAAGAAATTCTGAGGAGTGCCAGAAAGAGAGGGAGAGACTGAACAGTGAGATGGAAGAATTCAAAATCAGATCTGTGCCTCTAATAGAAAGATTCTCTTTTAAGGAAAGGATGGGAACAATGAGTAAAAATTCCAGTCTTCCTACTCATTCATATGCATAGGTAGGTAGATTAAGAATCAGATGCTGACCACTTTCCCCTCCTAAAACCCTATTTTTATCTCGGAGATTTGGCATTGCTAGAACTCCAAAAATACACACACACACACACACACACGCAAAAAAAAAAAAAAAAAAAAAAAATGGAGGTACGTATGCCAGGAAAACAAACAAAGAAATATTAAAACTTTGTGTGTTTGTGAATTCAAGTCTTCTCTTAGGAAAACTACCCTGTGGTTTTCACTTGGATAATCTGAATGCTTTTGTAAGTGTATATCATAAGCAGCTGTTCTCATCCTTGATTCATCAGAGTTTAAGGCTATCTGCTACATATCAGTCACTCAGCTAGAAATGATGTTGGATTTTCTGGCAGAAGTTGGCAAGTTCTCCTTGCTTGACTGTGCTGCCCGGGTGCATTTTGTGGGTTTACTGAGCAACACCAAAAGCCTTCTCCTGGATGCCATGTCCTGGGATCGCTGTGTGGCCAAAAATGACTCCCTGCATCATTCTCTCATCATGAGTGGAGGTTTCTGTGTCAGTCTGGTGCTCAAGCCATGGCTGAGTGTCCTACCAGAGCAGACAGGACAGACCTATCAGGTGTTCCCTTTGACTTCCTTGCACCCCATGCCATTCACCCACACCACCACAACCCCGCAGATTGGAACTAGCCTGGGCAGACACTTTCTGGAGCTGAGTGATGTTGTACATCATCATCTTGGTGTTCGGCACCCTTCCCTTTTTCCTAGCAGTTATTCCTTATGCCAAAATCATTCAGACTGGTTCTGAAAAGGCCTTCAGCTGTGGGTAAACATGGAGCCTTTTCCATCTGGTGCTTATACCTTGCAGTGGTGACTCTGGCTCAGGCATGGCTGATACTTACAATGCTGAAAGGGGGCTTTTCAGATGTTGCCAAATACTTTGCCTTGGTTTATACAGTTGGGACCCCCATCCTGCCATCTGTAACCTCAGAAAAAAGGAAGTGAGAATTGTCTTCAAGAGATTGCTATAGAGAAAGTGATACTGCAAACTATGTAAAATAGTCACAAATAGGACCAAAAGTCCCAAGGAGGCATTTGGTTGCCCAAACATAGGCATCCCATTTTAACCTTAGTAAAATCAGGTGCCCCCTTGGCTTTGATTGCCCTCAAGATTGGCCAGGTAGCTTGAGTCATTCCTGACATGTCTGAGAGGCCCCATAGCACTGCTAGGTGATGGTATATCCCAGGTGCAGGACCCAGAATTTGTTGTTCTTATTGTTATTGTTTTCCATGAGGTTCCTGACAATCCATTCCTCCCACTTGCTGAGGTCCACCTGGAGGGCAGTCCTCACGTATATGACTTTTCCGCCTAATCAAGTAACATTTACAAATGTGATGACATTTGCATCCTCCAGATCATGAATGAACCAGTTAGACAGGACAGGTGGCAGTACAGAGCCCTGCATACTCTGCTTGCCACCAGCTTCCAGTTCAACACAGCCCATTCACCAAAACCCTCTGACCCTGATCATCCAATCAGCTTTTTATCCATCTGGTTCTCTCTCCATCCTATCATAACATCCTTACTTGTCTCCAAGAGTATTGTGGTGGACAGTGTCAACCCCCTTGCTAAATTCATGTTAAATAGCATCCATAACTCTCTGCTCCTACACAAGGTTAGGATTTCTATCACAGAAAACAATCGGTTCATTGGGGAGTGATCTGCCTTCAGTTAATCCATGTTGACTGTTCCCAGACATCTTCTCATTCATGTGGCCAGAAATGTGATCCAAAAACATTGCTCCATGACACACTCCTCACCAAAATCAGACTGAACAGATCACGGTTCCTCAGGTTGTTTTTTTGGCCCTTTTTGAAGATAGGCAGACCATACTCCTTTTTTTATATATAGTCTTTGAGATCTTCCTTGATCTCCACAACCTTTATCCCAAAGATGAAAGAGAGTGGCCTTGCTATGACAGTGGCCAACTTAGTGTCCACAGATACCATCCAATCATTTCCAGAAATGTGTATAGGTTTAGTTCTTGCACATAATCCCTCTCTCAGCATTGCTTTTGCTCTTCATTGCACATTGCTTTTCTCATCCGGATTCCCGAATCAAGCAGAAAACCTGGAGTACCTTATTGGTGAAGACTGAATCTAAGAAGGTCCTCAGACCTAGCTACATCTACTGTTACTCAAGCCCTTGCCCCATTCAGCAGTGAGCCCATGAGTTCCTTGTTATTCTTTCCCTGTTAGAGCAGTAGTAACTGCACTTCCTCATACCCCTGAAATCCCCTGCAAGTGGCAATTTTAGAAGAGCTTTGACTTCCCTTCCACCAACAGTACATCATCACACCATACAGTATTTCTGACTTCCTCCTCTGCAGCCTGCTCCTGCTTTTACCTCTTGCATGAAGACTTCTAATGCACCTCAGTCATGACTTCAGTGTTTAGCCAGGCTAGTGTCCTGAAATATCTACTGGTTTTACTGATTATGGGAATGGAACATTCTTATGTTTGGGGGGTGCTGTCCTTAAAGACCTAATGCCTTTCCTGAGCCCCTTTGCTCTTCAGAACTCTCTCCCTTGGGATTCCACCACTACGCCCCTGAAGAGGCTCAAGTCTGCTCCTCTGAAGGTCGAAGTCTGCAGGATGCTACTGCCCTTCCTCAGTCCATTCAGGATCTGGCACTCCACACTCCACTATTTCATGGTCATTGCAGCCAAAGTTTCCACTGCTAATCACATCCCTGATCAGTTCTTCCTTGCTTGCGAGTACTAGATGCAATTGAGCACCACCCCTGTTGTCCTGTCTTACAGCTATGCTAATTTGTCCTCAGGCCCTCCACAAACCTTCTCTACTTCATTTCAATTAAAGTTGGAAAAAATAAATTTCCCCCATAAGAATCAAGGCCTGTGATGCAAAGACTTTCTCAGGTTGCTTGAAGATGTTTGCATCAACCTCCTCACCCTGATCCAGTGGTCTGTAAATCTCATCACAAAGCCACCCTGATGCTCACCCACAAGCACTCAGCCCCTTCTATATCCCATGGAATACGGGATATATCTCCTTATGTTCCCACTGCCCCTTCACACAAATGGCCTCTCCCCATCGGTAACGTCCTTGTTGGTCTTTTCTGATGAGCTTCTACCCTCCCATTGTAGCCCTGCAGTCATGCGAGTGAGACCATCACTTCTCAGGTATTCCAACAAGGTGGCACAGCTCCTGCATCTCCATCGCCTCCTATCTGTGCCCCAGGCTGCATGCTTTTGTGTGAATTTAGGCTGCAGAGCAGCAGTTGTGGCACAGAGCGCAGATTGGTCAAGGTGAAACCTGTTACAAAGAGCCAAGAACATCATGTGTGCAATGGCCCTGCTTCAGAGCAGAGACATGCTGGCATAGAGAGCAAGTGGCAGTAAATAATAAGTGACATTGCCATATAATTTTGTTAAGCCAGAGTCCATTTCCATAAAACCTATTACTATTTCCTTCACAGGAGTGAAGTGCATTCTGTCACTCACCCTCACCACCACTCGTTCCGTGACAGTCCCTCCCTAGGGGTCAGTACTTGGTCTAACTTTTATTCAACTTCATCAGTGATCAGATGAAGGAACAGAAGGCACTCTCAGCAAGTTTACTGATGATTCAAAACTGAGAGGAGTGGCTGAAACAACAGAGAGCTGTGCTGCCATTGAGGGAGACCTGCATAGGCTGGAGAGATGGGCAGAGAAGAACCTCATGAAGTTCAACAAAGGGAGGGGCAGGGTCCTGCACCTAGGGAGAAATACCCCCATGGGTGCCAACTGTCTGGAAAAGTGCTCTGCATAGAGGGACCTGGGGTTCCTGGTGGACAACAAGCTGGCCATGAGCCAGCAAGGTGCTCTTGTGGCAAAGAAGGTCAATGCTTTCTTGGGGTACATTAGGAAGCATTTTGCCAGCAGGTTGAGGGATCCTCCCCCACTACTCAATCCTAGTGAGGTCACCTCTGGAATACTGTGTCCGTGTCCAGTTCTGGGCTCTCCAGGATGAGGGACATGGGAACTACTGGAGCAGGGCTATGAAGATTATGAAAGGTTTGGAGCATCTCTCCTATGGGGAAAGGTTGGGAGAATTGGGCCTGTTCAGCATAGAGAAAAAAAGACTGAGAGGGGATCTTATCAGCATGCACAAATTTCTTAAGGGCCATTGTCAAGAAGATGGAGGCAAGCTATTTTCAGTGGTGCCCAGTGATAGGATGAGAAGCAATGGATGCAAAATGAAACACAGAAAATTCTATCAGAAGTTGAGGAAAAACTTCTTTCTTGTGACAGTAATGAAGCACTGGAACAGGTATCCAGTTGTGGAGTCTCCTTTCCTTGAGGATATTCAAAAGCCACCTGGACTCAACTGTGGGCAGCATGTTCTAGGTGACCCTGTTTGAGCATAGGGGTTAGACTAGGTCATTTCCAGAGGTCCCTTTCAACCTCAACCATTCTGTGATTCCTTGTGCTATTCTGTGTTTGCATGTGAGTAACTGACCTTCAGTCTCGAGGGATTATAATAAGAATTTAGACAACAATATGTGTTATGCACACATTAGTTTTGGCAACAGGAGAGCCACTTCTTTCAGAGCCACTTCTGAGTTTGCAGAGTGCACAAAAGGGATCTGAATCCTGCTCCACCCCAGGGCTTGAAAACCTGGCATGAGATGCCCAGGCTGACTCATCTGAAGGATGGGTAAATGAACTCACTCCTTGCCCCCATCTAAGTTGGCTACATAGGTAAGAGGTGGGCATAGAGCCTCCCAGAGTGGGATAGTTCCATCTGTCCTAGATAACCATCCTCTGATGATATAATTTCTAATGCTGGCTTCAGTCTGATCTTGTGTTTCAGGAGACCATAGATAATTAGTTGAGTCTGCTTCAATGACCATTTCCCAGGAGGAGGAAGAGGGAGCAAGAGGAGAAATCAAGTCACACCTCCAG
Source organism: Tinamus guttatus (assembly GCF_059628265.1). Lineage (NCBI taxonomy): Eukaryota > Metazoa > Chordata > Aves > Tinamiformes > Tinamidae > Tinamus > Tinamus guttatus. The sequence goes on along the minus strand of NW_028289152.1, from coordinate 1,684,349 downwards.
CTGTGCCACTCTTCCTAGCATGGCCAGGCTCCTGGGGTGGAGCTCATGGTAACCTGGCAGCAGTGTGTTCAGAAGAAGCTCCTCCGCAAAGAGCAGCAGAGCTGCGGACATTTCCTACAGGTGCCAACTTGAGACAAGGAAGATGAGTGAGACAAGTGAGACAGAAAGAAGTTAAAGATGTTCAGAGGTGGGAGGATGTCTGAGAGCTCCATGGTGAAGAAATCCTCATAGCCCCTAACACAGTAAGTCTCTCCCTTGCCAGGCAATGACCATGAGGTACCCTGAGGAGTCCTCTAAAGCTACCACATCCCATGGCCGATAGCATCTGCCAGGATGACTCTCCTCATTTCCCTGGTGCAGAGCAGGAGGTGTTTGGAGCAGGGATTCCTTGCCACACTGTCAGAGTGTCCCAGCCACACCAGGGTGCTGTGTGCCTGGGGCAGTGACTCTGCTGTCTGCAAGGGGCGACACTCAGCTTGCCTGGGGACTGCAGGGAGAAGCTCTGGGTGAAAGGAGAGACCCCCTGCAGGCCAGGTCCAGTCTCCATTTGATCCTCAGCATCCTCTCCCTCTCCTTCTCCCTTCTGTTTTAAGCAGAAATATCATGGTATTGCTCTGTGTTAACCATTTGTACATGCTGTTCCTGTTCTTGCCCTGGGACTGTCTGGCCAGTGTGAGCTTCAGATGAAGTTCAGACATCCACCCTGCAGAACATGAGATCCTCTGAGGAAGGGAGCAGAGTTTGCTGATGTGCACTTTGGTACTAGATTCCTCTGTGCTCAGTGGTGCCATTTTTTTCCTGGGGTAACATGACTGGAATGGTCCTGAACCTCAGAGGTGCAAGTACAGGGCAGCAGTGAACAAGGTGGATGGCCAAGGAGCTGTCCTTGCCCTGCATTAGCACCACAGTGACTCCTTTTGCTCCTAGGAATCACAGTGTTTCACTCAGAGTGCTGGAGCAATCCAGATGATTTCTATGTCCTGACAGCAAACACAGCACAAAATGGAGCTCAAGCCATGGAGCTCTGTGGCAGTTTTGCTGAGATGGGGAGAGATAAACAGTTTACTGCAGGGAAAGGAGTTAGGAGAAAGTTCTGCTCATGGCAGTCTTCACTAACCTGTCTACATCTCTACTTGCTTGAACAGCCCCTCTCAGTGCTGCAAGACAGCAGATGTCCAACATCAGCTACTTGAATGAGTTCCTCTTCCTAGCATTCGTGGATACACGGGAGCTGCAGCTCTTGCACTTTGCAGTGTTTCTGTGCATCTACCTGTTTGCCCTCATGGTCAATGGCCTCATCATCACAGCCATAGTCTACGACCACCACCTCCACACTCCCATGTACTTCTTCCTTCTCAACCTCTCTGTCCTGGATATTGGCTCCATCTCTACTACTGTTCCCAAATCCATGGCCAATTCTCTGTGGGACACTAGGGCCATTTCCTACTTGGGCTGTGCTGTCCAGGTCTTTTTCCTCTTTTTCCTGCTTTCAGCAGAATGTTCTCTTCTCACTGTCATGGCCTATGACCGCTTTGCTGCCATCTGCAGACCCCTGCACTATGGGACCCTCATGAGCAGCAGAGTTTGTCTCAAAATGGCAGCAGCTGCCTGGGGCAGTGGTTTTCTTATTGCTCTCCTCCACACTGCCAACACATTTTCACTACCACTCTGCCGAGGCAATGTCATAGAGCAGTTCTTCTGCCAAGTTGCTCAGCTCCTCAAGCTCTCCTGCTCAGACTCTTACCTCAGGGAAGCTCCTATCATGGTACTTACTGTTTGTTTAGTATTTGGATGCTTTGTTTTTGCTGTGCTGTCCTACGTGCAGATCATCACTGCTGTGCTGAGGATCCCCTCGGAGCAGGGTCGACACAAAGCCTTTTCCATGTGCCTCCCTCACCTGGCCGTAATCTCCCTTTCTCTCAGCACCATCATGATTGGCTACTTCAAGCCCCCCTCCATCTCCTCCCCATCCCTGGATCAGGGGGTGGCTGTTCTCTACGTGGTGGTGCCTCCAGCAGTGAACCCCCTCATCTACAGCTTGAGGAACAAAGAACTCAAGGATGCACTGAGAAAATTGCTTCAGCAGGTACAATGTGAGCACCAGTAAGTGTCCCATGTGCATCTCCTCCTCATTCCCAGGGTCGCTGGCATCAAGGCTGTTGTTCATTTCTTACTGACTTTTCCCTATTACATTCTTATTAAAGGAAAAATTGTGTTTGTTCATGCCACCTGTCTTCATGGAATCCTTTGAATCTGACCCAGAGACCTTGTTGAAGCAGAAAGACAGACTTCTCCCTTCATCAGCAGAGATGTGGGGACCTCATAGCCTGCTAGTCTCAGCTCACTCAGATGCACTCAGTGCGATGCAGAGGGTTTCTCTTTGCGGTGTCTCTTTCAGCAATGACACCAAGGGCTTTGGCAAGTCAAGATGGGCTGAGAGCACGGGTCCCATGTCCCTTAGGAGAGCACAGCTCTCCTGGCCAGAGTCAGGGTGTGATCTCACGCTCCTTCCTGCAAGGGTGCCAGCCTTGTGTCTCTGTGGGCTGGTCTTTGTCCTCTCCAGTGCTCCAGTGCTCACAGTGGAGTGGGAGTGGAGAGGAGGAGAGCCTGGATGCAGCCTGTGGGGACAGACCCTCTGCTCTTCAGGACCAGGCCCTCATTGCTGCAGCAGTCATTTCCTGGCTGCAGCCTTTGCATGAAGACTACAGTTTTCCTGCAGACACTTCCAGCAGCAGGACTTTCTCTTTTCAGGGCTGTTCTCCTCATTCCCACACTCTCCACTTGTGCTCTGGTGTGTGTATACAGCCCAAGAGCAAATCACAACTTGGTGGTACGGTTATGTTTCCGTTGGATTCCTGTGAGTAGTGACAGGGGCAGGACACCTTTAAAACACAAGGGGATCTCCTCAGACACATACCTGACATCTTCTTGAGAAGATGTAGTTGAAAATACACCCAGATCAATAAAAGGGTCTGCTGCTCTGCCTGTGAACTTAGCGGACTGCAGAGGACAAGCTCATAGTCCCTGTGTGATCTGCTAGTGACCACAGGCTAGATCCAGGCCATGAGCTTGGGGCAGGCTGCTCTGTCCTTGGTGCAGCAGGAGCTGCTGGACTGACTGCAGGGCCAGGGCTCTCATGCTGTCTTTGAGAGCATGGTGGGCATGGAGAGACGTGCAGGAGAATGGAGATGGCCATTTGCCACCGCACTGCTGGGGTGAGGAGCCAGTTCTGGGAAGAGCTGATATGAGGGGCTGCTCTGGGAGGATGGACTAGGCACAGCTTCCCCAGTGTGTCCCTGCTACACAGGACACAACCTGGGCTCTGCTCTTCTGCACCCTGCATGTCCTGGTCCCTTTTCCAGAACATCTGCATTTGTCAGGTGAGCAGTCTAGTGTGTGCTTGCACACTCCAGTTCACACACACAGGAGCTGAATGGCAGCATTTTTCTTCTTTCATGACTGTGTGCACCTGTGCCAGGTTGAGATATTTGGTGTGAACTGCTCAGGGGGAGGTAACAGGTGGAAAAGACTGACAGAGATAATGAGGCTTCAAAACAGGTGGGTTTTGGGTTGGGGGTAATGGCTGCACCTGATGAACATCTCAGTAAGACCATGATTTACAAACACCTTCCAAGGCTGTCTACTCCTCCAGGTTAAACACAATGCTGGGTGAGGGGTGAAACCACTCTCAATTTCTATGTGAGATTTATCTTTCACCAGTTTGTGATGTTTCCAACAGGAGACCCATTGTGGCACCACACTGCAGACCCAGGGAATGTGTCCCAGGACTGAAAGCAGAATTTCACCCTCCAAGCATGCTGCAAAAATGAAAATGCTCTCCATACTCACAGACCTATATGTATCTCCCACACAGACAACTCTCTTTTCCAACCATCTCTTTGACTTGCAGACAATTTCACAGGGGCAGACATGTTCAGACAACAGAGATTTAGTTTCTTCAGATTTCTTTCCATACCAGAGGCTGATTCACACAGACTCCTTCAATCTCAAGTCAAGTTTTCTTTCTCCCGCAGATATAGAGGGGGGCCAAGTCCCTGTGAGGACAAGGTTTTGCAAGTGTGTGTCTTCTTCCTGTTGCCTGAAGAAGGCAGGCCTTTGCAAGAAGACATCACATGTGTGAGGATGACACCCAGCACATGTTTCTTTGCTTGCTCATCCTGACCCAGAAGCTCTGGCCCTCAGGATGCAAGTCACTCTGTGCAGTTATCAGTGGATTGACAGCCCTGGGGAGGGAATGTTTGCAGGGACATTGACCTTTGCAGGAGATACACAATAACTTTGTAAAGATGCAGTCTTGATTATAACAGAAATCTTTAGAAAATGTCAATAAAAATAGAAAAAGAAAGAAACTGAGAACATGATCTAATACAAAGAATGTATTTTGATACACTTTTCAGCTTTTACAAAACTTTGTGTTCCTTTCCCACTCTTAATTTTGTTTTATTTTACTATACTGGCTTTGAGGATGAGAAAACTATTGTGATTAGTGTGATTTTTTTTTCTTGTTCTGAAAAGGAAAGTTATCATCAGAGCTGGTATAAGATGCAGTCACAAGATCACGGATGTCTGGTGTCATTGTAGGGGCCCAGGACTCCTTTGCCCAACCTCCACCTGCACCTAGAGGGCTCTAGTCTCCCACATGCCCTCTGCAAGTATTGGCAGCCCCAAGTAGGTGCATTAGATGTAACAGAGCCTCTTCAAGTGTCACAGGATGCTTGTGGTTAGACACTTGAGCTCTGCCTGAAAAGCTGAGGAGTGGTTTTCAACATTGAAAAAATGTTGAGCAAACACCCTTTTGTCAGCTAAAAGGGTTGAGTAATCCTAATGTCATTGGTGTCCCATGCTGAAATTGTGGAAGTTTTCAGCCAGCCAATGAATTTCAGGAGAGAAGCATATTGATCCACCCTTCAACTTGTGTTACCACTGCTATATCTTTTAAACTGTGGATGTAATCTCTACATTCCTCAGTTGAGGAATGTATTTTATTTCTTTATCAACTATACAATTTCTTTTTATATTTATAGTTAAGAAGAAAACTTCCTGCGTCTGCAACTAGTTGTCTAAGGAAAGCAGGTGGGAATTGGTGTAGAGGAGCTGCAACATTCAGGTACAGACTTGAATGGAAAAAGTTATATTTTAACAGGAGAGATGGAAGTCCCCAGTGGCTGATTAGGGAAATGGAATGTTGGGATGTGAGGGGAAAGTTTGTCCACTAATCCTCATACTGAACATACTGCTTTTCCTACATGTCCAGATTTCATTACAAGACCCTATGGGTCAATATGAATTGGAGATATCATTTATTCTGTAAGAAAAATAAAGAGAGCTTAAAAAGCAGGTATCCTTCTTTTCAGGTGCTCACTGGTATGTTCCTCTGGTCTATACACTGCTGAAAACTCTCCAAGTAGCCATCAAGAATTGAAGAACTGAAGAAAAATAGGAGAGTCATGGGTCCTTAGAGCTTTGTAGCACTTTAATGACCCCTTGGGTGTATTTGGTGCTGAGTCCATGAACCTCACATCCTGAGAGGAGATTGAACAAAGCCCTCAAGAAGCTGAAGTCAGAAGAAACCCCAAAAGCTTCTTGGAGCATTAATGGGTCCCATGGAGGGTTGTTACCAAAGAAGGCTCCCCAGGCACTGATAAAGCAGGATGTTATAGGTGCTGATTGTAGATAGACACAGGCAATGTATAGGTGGTTCTGATGGCAAGTCAACCTCCACATGCTTTATCCAGTAGACTGAGCAGGCACTGACACCCAGCCCATGGGCAGGGTGATCCCTTCCTCCATATGTTGCTCAGGGCTCTTTCTGGAGGCAGTATGAGGGTAGGGACATGCAAGGACAAGTGCAGGACAGCAATATGGCACCTCCCGAGTTCCCTGAATGTGAGGAAGCTATGAGGCCACAGGGATTTAAGGAAGCAGCATCTTCTTCAAGGCCTCAGTGACAGAGATAGACAAAGAAAGTTCTGTTGGGTCCTTGCAGCTTTGGCAGTGCCCATAGCAATCTCCACCACAAGCTGTCATGTGGTGTCCCATATCTGTGCCTGTTTCCCAGAACACAGCAGACAAGCCAACTGCTCTGTCACCTTACTCGCACCCATTGCCCCCTCTACCTCTGCTCATGTCTCTCTGTCCTCACTTGCTTCTCCTTGAAACACAAAGTCACAGAGATCCCTCAGAGAGACCTGGAGCACCACAGGCACAACATGGCAAGTGCTGTCTCCTCTGTGTCACTAATACAGATTATAAAAGGGTCAGGTTCCTGAAGTCATCACTCTTGCTCCATTTCTCTCTGCACTCCCCAAGAGGGTTATCCGTTCGTCACTGCCCTCTCAGCCTTACCACCCAAGCAGCTTTCTATGCATGAGGTTGTGTAACCCTCTAGATGGTAAATTCCTAAGTTGCTTGCAAAACTATGGTAGGAGACGATGTCAAACCCCTTGCTAAATTCTGGATAAAAAATGTTTGCTCTTCTTCATGTACAATGCAGCTATTTAATCAGAAAAGGCAATAAAGTTGGTGAGGCACAACGTGCCCTGGGAAAACCATGTGGACTCTTCCTCTACATGTGCCCAGAAATGTGATGTGAAAGGATTCACTTCATGGTACATTCCTCACCAAAGAGAGGCTGAAGTGCTTGCAGCTCCCCACTAAGTCCTGTGGGCCTTTTATGAAGATGGATGTAACATTTGCCTCTCGGCAATCTTTGGGGCCTCTCCCAGTCTCCACAAGCTTTCAAAGATGACAGAGAGGGGCCTTGCTATGACAGAGTCAGCTCTAAAAGTATCCTCCTATGCAGTCCATGAAGCACCGTTGATGGTCATTGTTTAGTTTGAGTTCTTATGAGTAGTCCCTCAGTAATCTCACAACCCTGCTGGTTGTTTGTTTTTCTCCTCAGTCATGACTTGAGGCACAAGACTGGGAAACCTTTCAGGTGAAAATGGAAACCAGCATTGTGATGAGTTCCTCAGACCTACCTGCATTCCCTGTCCATTCAGCAGTCAGCCCACCTTCTCCTTTTATTTTTACTGAAGCAGTAGCAGTTCATCCTCATGCCTTTAACATCCTCTGCCAGTGTCAATCCTAGGGCAGCACTGTCTTCCCTAACACCATGTCAATGCCACAGTTCTAAATTTCTGATGTGCAGCCTCTCCTCCATCCCCCTACCATGTACCTTTTCGCCCTGATGCTCAGCTGTGAGTTCCCTGTTTAGCCAGGCAGGGCCTCTGAGATGCTTACCAGCTTTACTGCCTATCAGGATGGAGCATTCGTGTGCTTGGTGGGTGTTGCCCTTAAAGACTTAGGGGCTTCCTGGAGTTCCTGGGCCCTTCAGAGATGGCTGCCTTGGGATCCCCAAGGCTCAGGTCTGCTCCTCTGAAGGCCAGAGTCTGCCTCTGTCCTTCCTCACCCCTCTTTTTCAAGGACACTGTAGGGAAGGCTGGCACTGGCTATCTCATCCCTCCTCAGTTCCTCTTTGCTTGCAGTTTCCATATCCAGGAAGGCCCTTGTGGCCCATGTTGGCTCTGCTAGGAAATATTCCCTGACACCTTCCAAAACCCTGCTGCAATCCTTGCGCTGCACTGACTGTCCTTCAGGGCATGTCAGAGAGATTACACTCTCCCCATAAGAACCAGGGCCTCTGAGTCACAGATTTGCTCATGTTGCTTAAAGCGGTCTGTGTCAACCTCACCCTAATCAGGTAGTCCAGAACTTCCATCGCAGTGTCACCTTATCCTCTGATACTCACGCACAAACCCTCACCCAAACTCTTGTCTCCCCCAGCATGGAACACCACACCTCTGAGCTTCCCCTTCACACACAAAGGGCATCCCCCCCGCTCCTCCTTGCCTTCCCTCAAAGCCTCTCCTGAACAACTTGTACTGTGCTATCATAGCCCTACAGTTGTTTGAGTGATCTCATCACATGCCAGTTCTTCTAAGAAGGTTTCAGCCCTGTGAGACCTTGTGAATCTCCATCTGCTCCTGTTTGTGCCCCAAGCTGTGTTCACTTATGAACAAATGGACTGTAGAGCCTCTGCTGTGGCACACAGTGTGCACTGACCATGGGGAAACCTGTTCCCAAAGGCTAAGACCGCCATGTGTGCAATGCCTCCACTTCAGAGCAGTGACATCCTGGCATAGACAGCCAGTGGCCAGCCAGTACCTGAGGCCAGTGAGAAAGAGAACTGGGCTGTTCAGAAATGGCAGGAGAGGGGTTTCTGCCTGAGCTGACTTCATAGCACCTTGGGCCCTGTGACAGAGGTGAACCAGTCTCCAGGTAGGACAAAGTGCCATTGAAGAAGACTGTAATCCAATCACACTACAGGACAGCCTGTAACCCAGCCACTCTGTGGAGATCATCTACACAGGCCCTGGTCACACCATCTGTGGGTGAGAAGAGGTTCAGCAAGCGCAGAACTAGAAGAGTTTGAGAATGTAGAAAGTACAGTGCAGGCTTTGCTGTGATGTGCCTCTCATGTATGAAGCATGCTTGGCTGTAGATAGGATGGACCTTTCCTAAAAACAATGGCAGAATTTAGTTGTTGGGCACAGGTTGGTAACCTGGGATGCCCAGGGGCACTGGCCCAGCAACCACCCAAGAAGGGAATGGCTTTCCCATACATCTCATGCTGTACCTGCTAGACACATGTGGTTGTGCTGGACAATGCAGCCATTTGACAAGGCCCTGAGGACCTATTTTTATGTCACTGAATTAAGTGTCTGCACTGAATTACATGAGCTATTTGCACAGTAGGCGTATGCCTGTGTCTCAGTTCTGTAGTGTGTGGAGCTGTAGTAGTAGCAATAGGCCTCTAGAACAATTGCAGATAGCCAAGGAAATTCCACATCTGGCCCCCATGTGATGCTCTAGAAACATCAAGCTCTCACACTTGTTCTATCAAAGCAAAGAAACACTGGCACAAATCTGGGACCACCTTGTTTCTTCAAAGGTCACCTGGTGCATGGGCAACTGGCTCCCAACCTCCATTTCCCCTCATTTATAATAGGAGCTTGGACAAGGAACTTGCATGCACACATCTCTGTTGTGTACCTTTCAGCTTGGGTACACCTCCGACACCTCCTGTGTGTTTGTGGGAGCCAGCTGAATCCCCCTCCATCCCAAAAGATTATAACTGGCATGGTATGTCCAGATTGACTATCTCAAGAAACACCTGAACCCTGGGAAAATGAGCTCCCTTCTTGTTCCTGTTTAGGGATCCACTGTAGCTAAGAGATAGGAAGAGGCATCTCCAGAGTGGGTTACTTCCACCTCTGGTAGTTAAATATCCCCCGATTTGACAAACTGCAATGGTGGAATCAGTCTCTCTGCACTGTTCAGAGAGAAGCCATAGGGTGACCTCGGTGACTGCTTCCCAGCAGGAAGAGAAATTTATGCCTTCAACAGGGTCTCTGCCAGGGTCCTGGGATGGAGGGAGCTCATGGAAACCTGGCAGCACTGCCCAGACGCAGCTCTGTGTGAACGTGTGCTCTTCCTCTCCCATCTCCTCCTCATGTGCTCTACCTCCAACCTGAGCACTCCATAAACAGTACATAGGCAGGGGCTCATTGAGCATGCCCCAACTAAAATCCATCTAGTATGCAAATATGACTATGAGTTCATCATCTTTTCTCCTCCCCTCCATAAATAGCGCGCGCAGCCCAGAGCACCATGAGCTCTCCTTCACAGCAGCGGGCTGTACTGCAGAACCTCCTCTGCAGCAGGGACACCGCTCAAGGATACTCCTCGACTGTTAAAGATTCCTTACCCATGACAGATGCTCAGTAAGTGACTCTTGAGGCTTTGCAAACCTTTGAAACTTTCCTTAGTTGTATCTCTGATCGATTGGGCACATCATCCTTTAAATGTCAACTGCTGGCCACATCTGAGACTAGGATTGGATTCAGTGACCACCAGGTTCCCCTGACAAGGAGTTTGGAAAGCAAGGGGGTCCATTCTGAAACTTATGATTCAACAGGAGGGTCTCCTTGACACTTTCATCTGACCCTGTTTTCCATGCAGTACATAAGTGAGTAAACCTTGCCATTGTTTATTTTTAATCATTGTCTTAGTTATAATGGAACTATGTTAAATTAGTGTATCTTACCTCAGTAATACATATTAGTGCTTCTCTCTTATGGGAGAACTGCATCATTCCTCACCATCCTCAACATTCTGCCCAGGAGAAGCTCCTCAGCAAAGAGTAACAGGGTTCCAGGCACTGCCTGCTCTTGCTGCCATAAGGTGAGAGAAGGCAGAGCGACGTGAAAGGCAGTCTGGAGGAGGAGGGCAGAGGAGAGCTCTTTGTGGCAGAAATCTTCACAGCCTTTTGCATGGGAAATGTCTGGTTGTAGATGAATGCTACAGAGAACACTGGTGGAGTCTTATAAGCCTCCATTCCATGACTGTTTTTTAAGAATAATCCTCCCAACTTCTGCAGTAGGGAGGAAGAGGAGATGTTACAATCTCGAACTCTCTGCCACGTGGTCAGAAGAACTGGAGGAATCTTCTCAAATCTTCTCAGGGTCGTAATTCAGAGCAGTGTCCTGTGCCACAGGGTGCTGTGTGCACAGGCAGGGCAGGGACTCTGCCACTTGCAAGGGTCAGTGCTCAGCCAGCCTGGGCATGTTCTCATGGAGAAGCAGGGAGAAGTTCTGGGTGAGAGGGTCAGGTTTTCTCCGACCTGCTCCTCAGGACCTGCATGCACAGAAATGTCTCTGCCCAGTGCCCAGGGCCAGGGTGTTTCAGGAAGGCACAACCGAGCACACACAAGATGGAAGGAGATCATAACATCAAAGCATCTCTGTGAGTGTGAGTGACGGAAAAGTTGTTGGGACAGAGGAACAGCTTCTGGCAGGGACAGCTCCAGGCAACACAGAAGGACAGAGAATGAGAGGAACTAAGATAGTTTTCAGGGCAGGATGGATTTGGGCAAGTTATGGCCAGTCCTGCTCATGCAGACACCTTCCTCTGATCAAGTCCCCCACATCTCCTCTCCCATCCAGCAGAACCTCTGTCCGGAAGCCATGGAGTCAAGGACATGAACCGCCTTCTCTGCACTCACAGCCCTGCACAGAAGAGGCATGTGTCTCCTGCCATGGGCCCATTTCATGATGCCCAATAAAGAGGCTGAGAGTGAATGCCTTGCCATGTTGCTGCCTGCCTGCCTCTAGTTCTCCTTGTTCTCCCTCTTCTCCAAGCTGATCCTGTTCTGTGCTTGAGTTCTTTAGTGTTGGAGGCTTTCAGCTGCAGTCCAGAGAGCTGCCCTGCAAGCTAGGCCACAGAGGGGTCTGTGTGGGAGTGAGCTTGCCCAAGTCCCCTTCTACCCTATGGGGCTCCATGACTCATGGAGTAGGAATTGATATGGCTCTCCCTCAAGGAGATATCATCTTGAGGACATTTGTCTGTTTCCCTGTCATGCTCTGCCAGGCTGTGAGATGCCCTCCACAAAGGCTCTGCTCTCTCATAGCATCTTCAATACCTGAGAGACTATGAGGAAGGTACAGAAATGCAAAGAGTGTGGAAGTCGTGGGGAGAGGCTGTACATGGGCAGCTGAAAAGATCTTGTGTGTCCTTGGCTAGAAGGGCAGTGTGCCCACCTCACTGGGGGGCTCTGAGAAAGGGAGGGAAGCTTGAAGATCTGCACCTGCAAACTAGATTCCTCTGCACTCAGTAGAGGCTGGTTTCTTTCTCAGGTGTGTGAGATAAGTGTGATCACACTCCAGTGGAAAGAGCTGGAAGCACCAGATAGCTGGGACAAAGCTAACAGACAGACTAGCTGTCCTCACTCTGCACCAAGGGTCAGGGAATCCTTTCCTCTCAGCAAGAACATTTATATCCACAAGAAAAAAAGATGCATATAAATGTCTTTGTGTGTGTATGTATGAATATATATATACACACACACATATATATAAATATGTACATATGTACTCATATATATAAATCCCTAAAGCTGTTACTCTGTTCCTCAAAATCTTATTAAACTGGAGATGAAGATGCTGAAAAGGCCTTCTGAATGAGCAGTACATTTCACCTGACAGAAATTCTGTATGTGAGAGCTAGTCTATTCCCTCCTTGCCACCACTGTACAGCAGGACTAAGCACTCTGCAGCCCATGGGTAGAGCCCCTAGCTCCTCAGCGTCACCTCAGCCACTGCAGAGCAGAGCGGAAGCAAGAGACTTGCTATGAATGGAGGCATCATGGCCTGTTTGGATGGTCTCGCTGACTTTCCCCTTCAAATCTATGTGGGCATAGAAAAGTCTGTTAAACGGGTGTTAGAATGGGAGGAAAAATGTGCAGAGATGGACAGTGTAGACCTCAAAGTGGGACTTTAAGAAGACTGTGTCTTCCTTATAGATCACAAGCTGCATTTCTGATAGTTCCTTGCCTCTTACAGACCACAGAATCACAGAACAGTTGAGGTTGGATGGGACCTCTACAGATCATCTAGTACAACCCCCCTGCTGAGCAGTGCCACCCAGAACACGGGTCACAGGGTCACATCTGGGCAGGTGCACACTCATGCATGCTAGGCCTTGGAGTTTATGCCATAGCTTTCATTGACTTTTCCCAAAGCTTCCATATTATTCCACATATGAACAATGCCACATCTGCCCAGGAAGAAATCTGACCTCATGTAGTGCTAGAGGAAGGAGGGAAGCAGGAAACACAAGATGCAAACAACATGCAGGAAGCAGAGCTGGCAGCGAGAGGGCACAGGACAGGCATTTTGCTCTTCTCCATCACTCCAGCATGGGTCAGAGCCCAGCAGCAGGGAAGCAGCCAGCATGAGCCCCCTGTCAGAGGACGGTCTGCTCAGGAGGAGACCACACTCACGTCGGCAGGCCAGAGGCTGTGGCCACAGGGCTTCCCAGGAGGCACCTTTGTGCTGGCACCGTCATGCCAGAGCAGCCTTCCGGTTCCATGGCCAGAGCCTGCAGGAATATGTGTCCCACGACAGGGCTCTTTCCTTTGCTGGGCTCTGTTCACACTCACGCCCATGGACACGGGCCACACATTGAATCACACAGAATGGTTAAGATTGGAAGAGACCTCTAGAGATCATCTAGTCCAACCTCCCTGCTCATTCAGGGACACCTAGATCACATGACACGGGGTGACGTCCAGGTGGGTTTTGAAGATCTCCAGAGAAGGAGATTCCACAGCCCCTTTGGGCAGCCTGTTCCAGGGCTCTGTCACCCTCACAGCAAAGAAGTTCTTCCTCATATGGAGATTAAACTTCATGGTCAAAAAACAACAAAATGCAGATGGACATTTGGGATCCCCACATGTTTGCCAGGCCCATGTCCAAACCTCTCCCCGGGCAGCCAAATGTCTGTACTTTGCTGAAGAAAACAATTTGCCTGCTCAGAGGCACCAAGCAGAGCCCACAGACATTCATGCACAGAGTGTCATTTTAAAATTTTGAGTTTATTGGGAACTTTCACGTAGGGTAATGCCCACGTGGGTAATTCAAACCTTTTGAAGAGGGTTATTGGTTGCTCTCCAATTGATGACTGCAGTCTCTGTCACGGGTTGTTTCAGTGACCCCTGACCATCCACGTGGCCCGTAGTCCTTTTTAATCCATCCAGAACATGCACAATGCATTCCTCCTGTCACAGAGCTATATCAGGTCTAAGTATTGTTCTTGGATCACAGCTGTAACTTTCTTCCAAATATACTGACCCACTGAAAAAGAGGTGACCCCATCATCTCAGTGTCATCCCCCTTTACCTGCCTTTCCCCCTGACTGATCCTTTCAGCTGGAGACAGCGGAGCTTCACAATGCTCCCAGCTCCCAATGCTCCCACCTCACAGTGCTCCCAGCTGGCTGATGGATGGATCTTGCCTCACAATCAACATCCCAAACATGTTGCTGTAGCCCACCCCTCCCCTCCTGCTGAGCTCTCCTTTCCATGGGGAAGGTTTTCTGACCCACTTCATGACCTCACAGTGCCTGCCTGCCTACTGCCCAATCCGATTGCTGCAACAGAGGTGACCTCGCCAACCATTTCCCAGCTAGGCAATCTTGACCTGCCTCTGCCTCCCCGCTCTCCAGGAGCTCTCCTCTCTGCTGGACCTTTCTCCTGCCCTTGATGACCTCACAGTGCCCTACCACCTGCCTGCCTGCTGCTGGCCAATCAGGCTGCACCCTAGAAGTGACCTCACAATCACTGTGCCATTGCTCTGACACTCACTTGCCTCTCCCTCCTTCCTCCCTCCAGGCTCCCCCCTCTACCTCATGGGCTCTGTCCCATTTGTAAACCCTTTCATCTACACTCTCAGAAACAAGGCTGTGGAATTGGCCCTGAAGGAAGCCCTTGGCCATGCAAAAGTTCAGCATCTTCCCCCATCATTATGTTTTTCATGATAGACATTCCAATTATGCATGATTTATCATATCACACACATCTATATGTAGCTATTAAATACAGGTGCCTCCGGAGATTTGCGTTCTCTTTGGATTGTAGTGGCGACAGGAGGGAGGATGAACTATCATGGTACAAGGGACTACTATAAATAAAATGTCAAATATATTAACTGATTGTAAACTCCCACTTCAGATTGTGACATAGGCTGACAGTGCATGTTGACACAAGGAATTTTCAGAAATCATCTCAGGATATTAATCTGAAAACTTTGGGAACAATGTCCAAGGGCCGTTGAGGAAAGCTCAAAACACGGTTGTCTTTGGGCTGAATCCTCCTGCACAACAGTGAAGGAAGTGGTGGCCCTGGGTCTTTCCATCCTGGCCCACAGCTCCCCCCACAAAGCAGAATTTGGGTGTGCAGGCAGATGCCCTGGCTCTGGCTTAGGTTGGCCATAACTGAACAGGGAGGGCATGAAGAACTAGAGGGTATAAGAAATCACTGGACACTGCAGGTAAGAGAGTGAGACCCTGAGGCACTACAAACTGCCCTGTGAGAGACGGCTGGATTTCAAAGGTGGCTCAGGGACAGTTATATGAGAAAAGGACAAGCTTCACAGATAACTAGTATATTAGGGAGCCTTTGGGGAGCAGACCCTTGCAGCACCAGCACTACCAAGGTAACCATAACAGAAACACCATATGATTTAGAGACTACCTTGCTAACAATCCAGAAATATTAAACTTGGTTACACAGGGAGTGAAAGTGGGACCAATGAAAGAAAATATTTAGAACAGAGTTGTTTGATTCAAGGAGGATATAATTGGAGCTGAGGGGGGTGTAAAAGTCAGCAGCATGTGTTCCATCAGCTACAGTCTAGCCCTTCTCCCATGGCAGTCCTTGCAGTTTTGTTGTGAGAGCGTTTTCTGACTAAGAAGGAGCCCTTTGAGAATGGAGAGGATCATAGGAGAGGAGAGCACCTGCTTCTGCTACCGGCTCAGGGTTACAGCAGCTGCAGGAGGTTCTAAAGCCAAAGCCACAGGGAGAGACCCCAGGTGCTACGTTCACGGAAGGCCTCTGCGCTTGCACCCAGACAACACCTCGCAGTATCTGTCCATGGTCACCATGAAGACAGAGCTGCTGGAGGAGCTCGACAGGAGCTGCCTAGACCACACCGGGAAGAGCTTGGCCCAGCTCCAAGAAGGCACTTTTCAGAGGGAGGAGCAGAGCCTGAAGGAGAGTGAGGGTGAGGAAGAGGAGGGCAAAGGGCAACATTTCTCCCTGACAGCATCAGGGTCACTCAATGTGAGACCCAAGGAGGTGAGTGCAAAGGATGGGCTGGGGCAGGTGCTAACCCTCCTGGTACTGGGGCCAGCAGTTGTGCCACGCTGCTACAGCCTGGTTGTCCCAGTGCTGGCAGAGCCCCAGGAGGCCTTTCCTGATGGAAAAAGCAACTCCCTTCACAAATCTCCCTCTCTTCCTTCAGATCCTCCCCAGAAATTCCTTCTACAACTTGTGGAAACCTGAGATCACGAGTGGAGCTCCTGAAGGATGTCAAGTGCAAGTGGAAGGTGCTGGAGCGGCTCTATGAGTCTTTCCCTACATGTGGCAGCACAAGAACTCAGCTAGAGGAACTAACCTCAGCATCTTCTTCCTCTATTGGAGGCTCTTGGACTGAAATCATGAGCCTGCCTCTGAAAGAAGCATTGCCTGCAGAAATAAGAGCAGCGGCGCGTCCCTTGTCTGCAGGCCCTCCTCACCAGGCGAGCAAGCAGCACATCACCTGTCCCCAGCATCAAAGGGAGCCATGCAGTGAGCCTTGTCTGGAGTGTGCAGAGGGGGTGTGGAAGCTGCCTCATCCCATGTGTGTGGTGCCTAGCTGTCACCCCCAGCCATCTGCCCTCTGCACTGTCAGCCATCAAGTAGATGCCTGGTCCTCTCTGTTTCCAAGAGGCAAAGGGCTGATGTCCCCTTCACTCTCTGCACTGTGTTCAACCATGGGACATGGATGCTGAGCAAGGAGGGAAGGGATGACCCCAGCAACAACCTCCTCCCACTGCCATCCATCCAGCCCCCTTCTGCCATGAATCCCAAGCAATGCCAGCTGATGGGTGCAAGTTCTTGCTCTGCCCATCCGGGTGGTCCCTGAACACAAAGAGGAGGGGCCATCATCCTCTTCCTTCAGGCCCACACCAGAAGTTGAGCCAAGTACATACGCAAGTTGAGAGCCCTTCTGGGGGCAGTGGACCTGTCCTAGCACAGTGAACAGCACTGAGGCCAGCAGCAGTAAGTGCTGGGGAGCTGGCTGTGCCAAGGCCATGTCCTCTCAGGAAAGCCCTTGGTGGTGGGGGACAGGCAGCTGGTTGCCCTGTGCTCCTGCAGCCCATTGCCCCCACAAGGTTGGAGCAGAGACCTCCAGAAGCTCTTTCCCACTCCAGCTGCTCTGTGATTCGGTAACTGGTTGAATGAGTATTTCTGCAGGTCCCCCTGGGGTTGCCTGCATTATACTTCCTCTGGAGATGGCCCTGACAGCAAATAACACAGGTATCACCACCCTCCCAGAGTTCACAGCCCCCAGGAGATGGTTCTTGTGACTCAAGATGGCTAGTCGGGCTCTGCGCAGAGCTTTCTGCTGCTGCTGTGTTATGGAGCAGTGAGAGGAGTGGTGCGTGGATGCATGTGCCAGGCAGGTCCCCTGAGATCAAAGAGACAAAGCGACGGAGACTGTGTCTCGAGTGCTATAGAGATGATGCCACATCGTGTCCCATAGCACCCGTGAGCCCACACAAACCTAGTCAGTGACAGCCAACTTTTGCTTCAAATAAGACCTTGGGAAGCTCTTTCTCCCTGTGTTATTTGGTGTCAGGGCCGTCTCCAGAGGAAGTATAGTGCAGGCAACGTGAATGAAGCCGAGGGACCTGCAGAAATACTCATTCGACCGGTCACCGAGTCACAGAGCAGCTGGAGTGGGAAAGAGCTTCTGGAGGTCTCTGCTCCAACCTGCATCTGCTAGTTGGAGTGATGGCAGCGAGAGGGGGTTTCCAAGGGCCTGGCAAGGTCAAGCTCTCACTCTCTCTGGGGATGGATTCTCCATGGCTCTGGGATGTTGCTCCAGTGTTGGACCACCCTTGGGCTTCAAATGAATTCTGCACGCTCTGATGGGATTTTTCCCTCCTGCAACTTGTGTCTCTGCCCTTTGTCCTGTCCCTGGGACCTCTGGGAAGACTCTGGCTCCATCCTCGCCCCATCTTCTCTTCAGGCAGCTGCAGGCAACAGCAAGATCCCCCTGTGCCTTTACCTGGCTGCACAGACACAGACACCTTTAGCCTCTCCTCAGACAACCTGTGCTCCAACTCCCAACGACCCCAGGTAGCTCTGCTGGGCTCTCGCCAATGCTGCCCAAGGGCAGTCCTCTTGATGCAGACAAAAAAACCTCCCAGCTTTAATTATGCTGTCCTGAGTGCAGATCTTTACAACTGTGCTGAGGATCCCCTCAGAGCAGGGCTAGCACAAAGCCTTTTCCACCTGCCTCCCTCACCTGGCCGTGGTCTCCTTGCTTGTCAGCACCGGCATGGTTGCCTACCTGTAGCCCTCCTTTCTCTCCTCCCTAGATCTGAATCTGGGGGGTGGCTGTTCTGTACTCAGTGGTGCCTCCAGCAGTGAACCCCCTCATCTATAGGGGAACAGCCAGTTCAAGGATGCTTTGAGGAAATTTATTCAAAGGGTACAGTGTTAGCTCTCAAAAAAATATTTCCTGTTTTCATTCACTCAGGATTCCCAACATAGGGCATTAAATCTATGTTTTGTTTATTTTTTCCCTCTTATATTAATGTTAAAAGATAAAAATGTCCTGGTTTATGTCAGTTGCCCCTAGTAGTTCCTCTTGAATCTGATCCAGAGACTCTTTCGAAGCAGGAAATCAGGCTTCCTCTTTCATCAGCAGAGATGGGCCAACCTGCTATCTATCTAAAATATTTCTCACAAGGTTCCTGCAGGTCCCAGTAGAAAGTGGACTTCAACGTGGACTTAATGAACATAGTTTTATTTGAATTAATATTTTATTTTTCAGTGCCTAGGAACTGACTTGTCTTCCCAAGGTTGACAAGAGTGGTCAACGGTCAAAGGAATGTGCAGAAAGGGATCATTCATACTCATAAATATACACATTTCTCTAGGTCTGTATGGCACTACAGACATGTAAATCAGGAGCATGTACCTCTCCTGGCCAGCTCTCAATCCTTTTAACCATTTTCTCAGGTTAGTTCATGGTTCCAGCACAGTCCTCCCATGTGCCCTACTTTGTTTTCTTAGAGGAGCTCCCTTTCATGGCTGGGAGCGTGTTGAAAACACACACTGTGGATGGCACCTGCCTGGCCCCAGTGTGAGGATCTGAATGCGGCCATGAACTCATGAGTCCTGGGTCTCTGGGGCAGGAAAGCCCTGTCCCTCCAGAGCTGGACCCAGGACCTGGTGTGGGGGCTGCCTGGCCTCCCTAACCTCCTGCCACAGCCCCACATGGAGCTGCTGGGGCACGGTGCTCACCAGGGACTCACAATAGCCTGCTGCCTTCTGCCTCTGCCATCCGCTTGGTCCCCAGGGCTGGCACTGGGTGCTCTTTGGCTCTCCCAATCTCCCTAGAGGATATTCCACTTTGCCCTAACCTAATCTGCCTTAATCCAGGGCCTGTTATGAATAGAGGGGGATCTCTTTTGGAGAGCAAAAGCAGGTGTCTGGGCTTCCAGCCTTGCCCTCCACCAGACTGCACAGCCGAGAGATCATAGAATCATAATGCTTGGAAAAGACTTTTAAGATCATCAAGCCCAAACTTAAACCATTCAACACCATGCATATCAAACTATGTCCTTGTCTGCTTCATCCACACATTTCTTGAACACTGCCAGGGACGCTGACTCCACCACTTCCCTGGACATCCTGTTCCAATACTTGACTATTCTTTCCATGTAGAAATTCTTCTTAACGTCTAACCTGAATCTCCCCTGTCACAACTTGATGTCATCTCTTCTCCCATCTGTAGTTATTCTTGAGAAGAGATAGACTTCCACCTCACTACAATCTCCTTTCAGGCAGTTGTAGGGATCGATAAGGTCTCCCGAGTCTCCTCCAGACTAAAAAGACCCAGCTTCCTCAGCTGCTCCTCATAATGCCTGTGCTCCAGATGCTTCACCAGGTTCATTGCCCTTCCTTGGACATGCTCTAGGGCCTCCATGTCTGTCTTGTAGTAAGAAGCCCAAAACTGAACACAGTATTCAAGGTGTGGCCTCACCAATGCTGAGTGCAGGGGGACGATCGCTCCCCTAGTTCTGCTGGCTGCACTGTTCCTGATACAAGCCAGGCGCTACCTGGACACTTGGACACACTGCTGGCTCATGTTCAGCTGGCTGATGACCAACACCCCCAGATTTTTTCTGCCACACAGCTCCCCCGCCACTCTGCCCCAAGCCTGTAGGGTTGCTGTAACTGAAGTGCAGGACCTGGCACTTGGCCTTGTTGAAACTCATACAGTTGCTCGCAGCCCATCGATCCAGCCTGTCCAGATCCCTCTGTAGAGCTTTCCTGCCCTCAATCAGATCAGTTCTTCCGCCCTAAGATCTTAGTGTTGGCTGCAGATTTGCTGAAGGTGCACTTAATTGCCTTATGCAGATCATTGATAAAGATATTAAAGAGGACTAGCCTCAACACTCGCCCCTGGGCAATACTGCTCATGACAAGTCACCAGCTGGATTTAACTCCATTCACAACCACTCTCTGGGCCTGGCCATCCAGCCAGTTCTTTACCCAGCGAAGAGTCCACCTGTCTAAGCCACGAGCTGGCAGCTTCTCCAGGAGAAGGCAGTGGGAGACTGCGTCTAAGGCCTTACTGCAGTCTAAGTAGACCACAGCCTTTCCTTCATCCACTAGGCAGTGCACTTGGTTATAGAAGGAGATTGGGTTGGTGAGGCAGGACTTGCCTTTCATGAAGCCATGTTGGCTGGGCCTGATTGCTTGGTTGTCACACCAGGGACACATGCTATGTGATTGCCCTCAAGATGATCTGCTCCACAACCTTCCTTGATATCAAGTTCAGGCTGACAGGCCTGCAGTTTCCAGGATCTCCCACCTGACCATTCTTTCAGATGAGGGTCATAGTGGCCAGTCTCCAATTGCCTGGGACCTGTAGACCAGAACTGGTAAGAGATAATGGAGAGCGGTGTGGCGAGCATTTCTGCCAGCTCCTGCAGAACGCTCAGGTGGATCCCATCTGGTCCGATAGACTTGTGGGTGTCCAAGTGGAGTAACCAGTCATTGACTGTTTCCTCCTGGACTTTGGGTGTTTATTCTGCACTCTAAAGGTGTCTTGCAGCTCTCGGGGCCAAGTACCTTGAGGATAATTGGTCTGAATCCTAAAGACAAAGGTAAAGAAGACATTAAGTACCTCAGCCTTATCCTCATCCTCGGTCACAATACTCCCCGTCGCATCCAATAAGGGATGGAGATTCTCCTTGGCCCTCCTCTTCTTGTTAATGTATTTGTAGAAGCATTTTTTGTTGTCTTTTACAGCAGTGGCCAGATTGATTTCCATCCAAGCTTTTGCCCTTCTGATTTCTTCCCCGCATACCCTAGCAACTTCGTTGTACTCTTCCTGAGTTGTCTGCCCCTGCTTCCGAAGGTGGTAAACTCTCCTTTTTTCCTGGAGTCTCAGCAACAGGTCCCTATTTAGCCAGGCCAGTCTTCTTCCCCTCCCGCTCATCTTCTGGCACACGGGGACAGCCTGCTCCTTCACCTTTAAGATTTCCCTCTTGAGGAAAATCCAGTCTTCCTGGACCCTTTACTCTTCAGGACTATCTCCCAAGGGACTCTCTCAATGAAGGTCCTAAACAGTCCAAAGGCTACCCTCTGGAAGTCCAGTGTAGTGGTTTTGCTGATGTTTCTCTTGACTTCACCAAGAATTGTAAACCCTATCATTTCGTGATCACTATGCCCAAGACAGCCTCCAATCACCATGTCTCCCACCAGTCTTTCTCTGTTGGCAAACAGCGGGTCCAGCAGGGCTCCTCCCCTCCTAGGCTCACTTACTAGCTGTCATAGAAAGTTCTCTTCCATGCGCTCCACAAACCTCCTGGATTGTTTTGTCTCTGCTGTATTGTATTCCCAGGATGAAGTCCCCCATAACAACAACAGCTGCCAATTGTGAGACTTCTGCTCACCATCTGACCAGCTAGAATGGCTCTTCTTGCTCTTCATCCTGTTTGGGTGGCCTACGGCAGACTCGCACTGGGATATCAGCCTTTTTTGGCCTTCTCCCTTATCCTGACCAATAAGCACTCAACTTTTCCATAACCCACTTGGAGCTCCACGCAATCGAAGCACTTCCTAGTATACGCTGCTACTCCACCTCCTTTTCTTCCTTGCCTGTCCCTTCTGAAGAGCCTGTAGCCAGCCACTGCAGCACTCCAGTCATGACAGTGGTGCCACCACTTTTCAGTGATGGTGACGATGTCATAGTTTTCCTGATGCATCCTGGCCTCTAGCTCCTCCTGCTTGTTGCCCATGCTGCATGCATTTGCATAGATACATTTCAGCTGAGCTGCTGAGATCTTCCTTAGCCCTGGCATGCTGCCCCTAGGCTCATCCCTAGTGATCCCAGTTTTATTTTCCTCCCTCTTCATACCTAGTTTAAAGCTATCTAAATGAGCCCCACCAACTGCTGAGCAAGGATTCTTTTCCCCTTGAAAGGCAGGTGAATACCATCTGTTTCCAGGAGGCCTAGTGCTGTTTAGTCTTCCCCAAGGACAAAAAAACCCAAATTCGACTAATGACCCCAGCCTCTTATCCACCAGTTGAGCAGGTGATTTTTCCTGTTCTTCTCAGCGTCCTTCCCTGAAACTAAGGGGATAGACGAGAACGTCACCTGCACTCCTGTTCTCTGAACTAATCTTCCCAATGCCCCAAAGTCCCTTTTGATGGACTTCAGGCTTCTCTTGGCAATGTCATCACTGCCAACTTGCAATAGCAATAGTGGGTAGTAGTCAGAGGGCCACACAAGATTCAGGAGCCCTTTTGTGATGTCCCTTACCCGGGCCTCAGGGAGACAACAGACCTCCCTGTGGGAAGAGTCCAGTTGGCATACTGGGACCTCTGTTCTCTTCAGAAGGGAGCCACCAACAACTGTTACCCTTTTTTTCTTCATAGAAGATGCAGTCTTAAGGCAAGGCGTGACTGCTTAACCCTAGACAACCCCTTAGACGGACTGCTCAGAAAGGCTGTGGAATCTCCATCTGTGGAGATTTTCGAAACCTGCCTGGATGTGACCCTGTGCCACATGCTCTAGGTGTCCCTAGAGCAGGGGGGATGGACTAGGTGATCTCTAAAAGGTCCCTTCCAAACTCAACTCAATCATTCTGTGATTCTTTGACCTTGGTCTGTGACCTCATTTGCCTGGTCCTCGAGTTCCAGGGCCTCATACCTACTGTGTATGGAAACCTGTGGAGGCCAGGTGGGCCAGAAGGGGATTCTCCTGCCACCTCGAACAAAGATCTGCTTCCATTCTTGCTCATGTCAACTCTGCCCCCTCCACCCTACAGCAAAAGGACAGGAGATCCTTGGGTGGATTTGGTGTGTTCCCTGGGCGCACTTCCTAGGATGACTGCAGGGTGTGCCTCCACCAATCTATCTGTTTCTCGCTCTCCCTGATGCTCCACAGCCTTTCTACTTCCTCTTTCAGTTCCACCAACCAGGCTAAGCGCTTCATCTCCTTGCTCACACCTGAAGCAGGTGGTATGACTGCTACTCCTCGGTAACATGGAGAAGCTCAGACATTCCCCGCAGCTGCAGACCTGGGCTGCTGCATGTACATGTGGCCGTTCAGTCTATATCGCCCCAGTCGTGATGGTGCTGGCTCTCTTGTCTAGTAGAGACCATGGCTTTGGCTGATTCCTCACTGAGAGGAAAGGCTGTGGAGAGAGCTCTATTCCTGAGCCAGGAGGAGGCTGCACCTGTGCCAACTGCCCCAGTAACTGCCACACCATGCCCTGGCTGATGCACCTCCCTCTCTTCACTGCTGCTCTTGCACTGCATGGGGTCTTGGGCCCCGCCCCCTACTGGCTCCGCCCCTGCTGAGTCAGAGCTGCCTCTGCTCCAGGGCTCCAAACTGCCTGCTCAGGGCTAGGGGTTGGGGCTGCCTCTGGCTCTCTGCGCTTTCCTGCTTTGCGGCTTTTGCGGCACTTTTGATCCTCCAGGCAAGGTTCCCTGGCGTGAGTCTCTGCTCTGGAGCCCTTCTATTCAAGATCAAAGGATGCACCAGAGCTCACTCAAGGAGCCCTGGGATGCCCTGAAAATCAGACAGCAGCCCAGTGGGGGAAATGAAAGGAACTCAAAGATGCATGGGATACACTAAAAAGCAGATAAAGGCCTTGAGAATCATCAAAAAACAGACAGAGATCTCTGACATACATACACCAAAAGGCACCTGAGGCCCCAGGAATGGACCAAAAAAGAGACCCTGGGACACACTGAAAGGCACTCGGAGGTGGCTCAAACACACTGAATGGTGCTTGGGTGCTCCTACAGTGTCCCAAGAAGCAGAGATTCATGGGATACATCAAAAATCAAGTGTGGGCCTCTGTGATGAAACCAAAGGCAATCAGAGGCCACTGAGGGACTCCAAGAAGTGCTCCCTAGAAAGGCCCACAAGGCAAAGGGAGGCCCAAGACAGCGGTTCCTAGGAGACCCGTATAGACACACTGAGACCCCTGGGAAGCATGGAGAGGTTCCTGGAGCAAACCAAAAGAAACACAGAGGCCAAGGGAAAATCCCAAAATGTGCTTAGAGCCTCTCAGGGGCTCTGAAAGGTGCTTGGAGGCACCTTTGGACACACACTGGTGCAGCTTGATTGACCAGCAGCAGGCAGGCAGGCGGGTGGGCACTGTGATGTCATCAAGGGCAGGAGAAAGGCCCAGCAGCAAGGAGAGCTCCTGAAGAGGGGGGAGGCAGAGGCGGGTCAAAGTGGCCGGGCTGGGAGGTGCTTGCTGAGGTCACCTCTGTTGCAGCAGTCTGATTGGGCAGCAGGCAGGCAGGCACTGTGAGGTCATGAAGCGGGTCAGAAAAGCTTCCCCATGGAGAGGAGAGCTCAAGGGGAGGGGAGACGTGGGCTACAGCACCATGTTGGGGATGTTGATTGTGAGGTGAGTTCCTTCCATCTGCCAGACTGGCCGTTAGCAGCTGGGAGCATTGTGAGGTGATCAAGAGCATCAGGAAAGTCCCTCTGTCTCCAACTGAAAGGATCGGTCAGGGGGATGGAAGAGGGAAAGGCATGTAAAGGGGGATGACAGTGAGATGATGGGGTCGTCTTTTTTGCAGTGGGTCAATTTATTTGGAAATGAAGTTATAGCTGAGATCCAAGGATAATACATAGAGCTGGTATAGCTGTGTGTCAGCAGGAATGCATTGTGCATGCTCTGGACTGGTTACAGAGGACTGTGGGACTGTTTCATTGTCAGGATTCACTGAAACAACCTGTGACGGGGACACCCATCATCAGCTGGACAGAAACCAATAACCCTCTTCAAAAGGTTTGAATTACCCACATGGGCATTACCCTAAGTAAAAGTTCCCAATAAAGTCCAAATTTCAAAATGACACTCTGTGCATGAATGTCTGTGAAGCAAGTGGATCCTCTTGATCCATCCCCTTCTGGTTATGGAGTCAGCAACTCCTGTCGTTAACTCTGCTTGGAGCTTCTGGGCAGCCACACTGCTTCCTTCAGCCAGGAACAGACTTTGGCTGCAGGGGTGGAGGTCTGGTCTTGGTCGTGGCAAACACCTGGGGATTCCAAATGCCTCTCTGTATTTTGTCACTCTTTGTCCATGTGTGGTCTGTGTCCACGTGCGTGAGCGTGAACAGCGCCCAGCAAAGGGAAGAGCCCTGTCGTGGGACACATATTCCTGCAGGCTCTGGGCATGGAATGGGAAGGCTGCTCTAGGGTGGATGGTGCCAGCACAAAGGTGCCTCCTGGGAAGCCCTGTGGCCACAGCCTCTGGCCTGCCCACATGAGTGTGGTCTCCTCCTGAGCAGACCATCCTCTGACAGGGGGCTCATGCTGGCTGCTTCCCTGCTGCTGGGCTCTGGCTCATGCTGCGGTGATGGAGAAGAGCAAAATGCCTGTCCTGTGCCCCCTCCCTGACACCTCTGCTTCCTGCATGTCTTGTGTTTTTCCCTTCCCTCCTTTTTCTAGAATCATGTGAGGGCAGATTTCTTCCTGGGCAGATGTGGCATTGTTCATACCTGAGATAATTTGGAAGCTTTGGGAAAAGTGGAGGAAACATACGGCATAAACACCAAGGCCTAGCATGCATGAGAGCAGTACTGCCTTTGGGTGCCTCTTGGGGTTGTGAGGCAGCACAGGCAAATGGAGGCAGTCCAGGAGGGATCCTGGGAGCGATTTAGCAAACATGCAGGGCTGTCTATGAGAGGAGCAGGGCCAGGGAGCCCAAGAGGCAGCAGCTGAACAGAGAGTGCAGATAGGTTGTCTGCAGGCTGTGGAGAAATACAAGGCAGCTCTGCCCTGGGTAGAGGGGCAAAGCCAAGGGTTTGTGAGAATCTGTGAGGAACTGGGGAAAACCCACAGATGTTCATTTCTAGGCTAATGAACTCCATATTTGCAATAGGAGCTTCTCAGGTGCACTCCCTCCGTGAGTGGAGAGGAAAATGGGCAGCAGCAGGCACCAAATGACTCCCTGGTTGCAAATTATGGTAACAGACAGGGTGTCTTGCATGAAAGAGTTATTGCAATATCTTGCCCATCCTGGGAAGAGCCCCTCAGGGCTGCAGAGAGAGGTTTGGCAGAGGGGACAAGGGCACCTGCAATGGCACCAGATCTCCATGACCCTCTGATGGCATTCCACTCCAATTCACTTTGCTTAAAAAAAAGACCACACATAAAATCTGCTCAAAAGACCAGTAAGCCAAAGAATACACCACCAACAACAAAAGAAATAAACATTATCAAGGAGGACTATAAAAACAAAGAATGCTGGAGACTGGAAAGGGTTCACTAAAAACCTCCTTGCTTACATCCTTTTCTAGATTTATTTCTTGTTTCATTTTGATGGACATTTTTTTCATTTTCAGGCTCATACCATTAAAAAAGATATATTTGTATGTCTTGCACAGAGTTTTGTGGCCCAAACCGCCTGGGACAGCAATTGCTTACTCTGTGGACAGAGCCTTTAGTGCTAGGAGATGCTGAGCTCTCTTCCTTCTGCCTCTTGATCTGCTCAGTCCCAATCCCACCCCAGACCCCAGGTTGCTACAGTCACGATGTCTAAAAGCCGTCTGCACCTGGCCACGGCTGAACAGAGGTTCCTGCAGGTTTTGTGTCTGAGAGAACTGTCAAGACAAAGAGCCATTGGTTGTAGCAGCAAGAAGAGCATTGTGGTGGCTGCCAAGGAGCTACTGGATGTTTTGGTGGGCTCAGTGATGAGTGCTTCCTACGGTGGTGGCAGCAGCCACCTGCGCTGTGCAGCCATGGGGTGAGTGTGGTGTGATGCCCGCTGTTCTCCCTGGCAGACAGGTTTTGCGTGCACGGCCATGGGCATGGATGTGTGGGTGCAGCCACAGTGCCCAGCGAGGCCAGAACTGGCGGTGGGAGGAGAGTTAATCTCTATGGCATAGTCTTTGTCGAACAGCAGCAGCCCCTGAGCACTTGGTGCAGCCTCTGCTCACTGCAGGGCCAGCATTGGCCAGGCCCCCAGTGAGGAGGGCCTGACCCCTCTGTGACATGGGCTGTGCTCACAGGGGACATCCCGTGTCACAGGCACAGCAGTCAGAGTGCACGATATGACCTTCCCTCACACGTCGTGAAGAGCCTGGGAGAGCCCACGCGCTGGGACTGCTCTCGGCTCTGCTCTGCTGCGAGGAGCCCACAACCCTGAGCGGGAACCAGCGAGGGGTGTCCAGAGTAGCACAGGGCTGAGGTGACGTGTACAGGAGGAGCAGGAGAGGAGCTGTTTCCTCATCACCTCCTGTTTGCTCTTCATCCAGAGCAAAGAAAGTAGGATGGAGCTCTGGGACCCTGGCTATGGCAGGTCTCGTGGGCAGCGAATGCCAGAGCTGCCGCCACAGGGTAAGCCCCGCCGGAGCTCTATCTTGGGAAGTCTCACAGAGATCATGAACTGTGAACATGGCTGTGGAAAGCCTGGGGCTGGAGGAGCGTGGATGGGGCTGGAACTGCTGCCAGAGCCCAGGCTCATGGTCCCCTCTGGCTCTGTTGGCAGTATGGCTGCCAGGACTCCTGGCTCCCAACCCTCATGCTGTCCCCACTGTCCCGGGACACCCCACTCAGGAGTCCCTGCCACAGGGTCTCCCAGTGGAGAAGGCCTACCTGAGCTGCCAGGCCTCCCCATTAATCCATTAATGCCATCTCATTCTCAGCTGCTGAGACCCTCCCACAGTTGGACTTAGTTTGCTTACTGATCTCAGGATTGGGCTTAGTTTGCTCATTAAGTAGGATTGTGTCACCTCCTTGGCTAACCATGTGCTGCACATTTGTGAGCAGGGCCAAACATAGCCTTATGTGTCTTTCTATTCTTTTCCAGAGACCCTTGCTATCTGGGAAGGAGTCTCCAACTACATTCTACAGCAGTTGATGCAGAACAAGGTGAATCTGCCATGCCACATCTTCCCCGGGAGCCCTTCTTCTGCACCTGATGTATTTAAAGGATGAGTTCTCTGGGTTTACTTTCATTTTTTGAGAGCATGAAGAAGAGGGGAATGAAAACACTGAAATGCGCATCTAAAGAACTTCTAAAATCCTCCATTCGTCCCCTTTCCACTGCAGGACTGGGGAGGGCACTAAGCACCCTCCGCATGTACTGACAACTCACCAGCCTGTCCACCTACCACTCCCATAATTCTTCTCTTCCTTCCTGCTTCCAGGGAGTCCGAATTATTCGGCTTGGAACTTTCAGCGTTGTGACTGAGCGTGTCAGTTTGGGGAAACACGGTCTCGTGACTGTTCGCAGACCCGTATTCCGTCTTTCAAAGAATATTGTGGAAGTTCACAGCTGCACCTATGATAAGGCCTATGCTCCTGGTAAGAAGACCTGCTGAAACTTTTGCTTTCTCTTTTGAGGTACATCTTTGGTTGTGCATAAGTTCTGTTCAGCAGTGACTGTTAGAACTCCAAAATTCTGACACTGCATCCGAAGAACAGTTCCAGATTTTTAAAAATAATCACGACATCATCAGGACATCTCTCTGCCCCCCTCCTGTTTTCCCCCAAGGTCAACTGCACCCAATCGCATATGTATAACACGACCTTCTTGCCTGTACTCCCTAGTCCATTTCACCAAAGAATGTGGAGCATTTCATACATTTGTAAAGACACAGTCTCCTTTGTTCCGCTCATCTTTCTGCACATGACAACTCAATCCTGCTAGATGTACTGGGATTGCTGCTTCTCATCAGATTTAGCTGAAAATTTTGGTGTGTGTTTACTACCACAGCTGACCTTGTAAAGTCAAACACCACAATTCTCTTCTCCTACCTAGGAGTGGGTCCAAGTGAGCTGTAGAGAGCCTTGAAACAGAGATGGGGACCATAATGTTTATGCAAATCCAGCAGGGGGCAGCTTTTCTGTGCCTGCTGGCCATGCCTAGGAGCACTGAAGATGTGATGGACATTGCTGATGCCTGTGAGGGCAGGAGCTCTGAGCTGTGTTGGGATTGGATCTTTCCTTTCAAAGGGCTCCATCTTCTCTGGGATGGCGACATCATTCTGGCCTGCACTGGGGACAGCCTCTGGCAGCAAAAGCAGGGATGTTTGTTGGGCAATTCTGAGGGTGCTGTGGGGTTTTTTTTTTTTCTTTCTTTCTTGAATCCATGTGACATGGCACATCTAAATCTCTCCCAGCCTGGAATTCTCTGAGCATTGGCGCAAGTACTGACACCGACTCCCCCCAGTGTGGCAGATGGCCCCTTTTTTCTGCTCCTTGTCCTGACATCATGTCTCATGTTCATAGGAGATGGTAGCGCTCTTTTTTTTTTTTTTTTTTTTTTGATTTGTGCAGGGAGGAAAGCATTGCTGTATGCTTGGCACATCCCGCTGCCGCATGCTTGGAGCTTCTCCTGGGGTGGGATAGTGTCAACTACCCACCTTAGCTTTCCCAGCGAGTTAAAGAAGACAAACAACTCTGTAGCAATGTCTTGCTTGAAGCTGTTAAAGCTGCCACTACTCTGTTTAGTCTGCTGAAGTGCTTTGTGAGTCACCGTGTTCTTGTGTTGCTTCCTAGGTCATAAAGAAATGGAACCCCTGCAGTACACTTGCATTGCCTCCGACCTCTCCATTCCTCGCAAGACAGTGGAGACTTGCATAGAGGAGACCATGCGCCGTTTCTGCCGCTGCCTGGAAAGCGGAAAGAATGTGGCCTTTGTGTTAAAGGACATCGGCATGCTTGTTATTCAGGGAATGGATGTGAAAATGAGATATTACAGAGACTTTCTGCAAAGACTGAATGGAACAGAGCAGCTGGTGGCAGCTCTTCTTAGGGTAACTTTTCGATTTCTCCATTTCTGCTTCCAGTCCTTTTGGAATCCCAGCAGGAGTATGAGTGAATGCATTATGTGAATGAATGGAGTGAGCGTATTAGTGAAAGTGAGTGAAAGTAGGAGTGAATGAACTAATAGTAGCATTTCATGACCTTCCTGGGCACATGGACAGTCCTGGCCTGGAGTAATGTAGGCTCCCTGGACAGTTTGTCTTTAGCGTTTAGAGGACTTGACAACAAAGGAGACCCTGGCAATAGCTGTACTGGGTTCACTGAAAGATCCATGCAGGCTGTAATCTCATCCCCATGTGCCTAGGAGAAAGCATCCAAGAGAAGGATGCTTTCCTAGTAGTGGCCACAGTATGTCCCAGAGAGAATCTTTGGAGCCCAGTGCCTCTCCCCAGGTCTCTAGCGAAGTCTTGTCCTTCACATGAGGCTTTCAGGTGCATCTGGAAAGGTGAGATGTGAAAGCAGGCTAAGCTAAGCCCACTGAAGGTGAAGGCAGAGATGCAAGGAAGCTGTAGCCCAGTCCTGGTTCCGAGCTCTGTCTCTTCCTGCTCTTTTAGTCTGTGGCGTCTTTTCAGGCCGTTCTCTGGACTAGGGCCTTTTCTCCAGCCTTTATTCCCATGGGTCCTTCAGCGGGACCCTCAGCTTTGAACGCACCCCAGAGGTTTGGCCCTCCCAGTTGGAAAGGTAAAGGAATGAGTTTGTCTCTCTCTTCCTCACTGGTGGAGGGGCAGCAGTCTGAATGTTGGGCGAGACTGTGACCACATCTGACCCCTTTTTCCCTCAACTCAGGAGGCATCCAGTCTGGACACCAGGGAAAACCAGCAGTCCAGCTA
Source organism: Tinamus guttatus (assembly GCF_059628265.1). Taxonomy (NCBI): domain Eukaryota; kingdom Metazoa; phylum Chordata; class Aves; order Tinamiformes; family Tinamidae; genus Tinamus; species Tinamus guttatus. The sequence goes on along the minus strand of NW_028289152.1, from coordinate 1,653,571 downwards.
GTGAAATGTCTTCTCATGTATTTGCCTCCCTTGATTTCTGCATTAGGAAAGACCTGTCCTCTTGCCTTAGGCTCTGGATTCTCAGCCTTGTGAAAAGCTCAACATTGTTCTTACCCTTTCTCCTTATTTTTCTCCAGCTATTATGTTGTATTAGTGAGTGCTGAGTGCTGGGAGTGCTGAGAGGAACCAGAGGACTTGGTTTCAACCTTTCAGAGGCAGCTTTTTCTCTGAGCAGTGGATAAGTTTTCTGCCCTTGTGAACAATGCAGTAATTTTCTTGGCATCATCTCACATGTGTCTCTCCCCTTTGCAGATGGCGGAGATGAGGGATTCTGTCCTCTTAGGCCCTGAAACTGCTCTTTCTCAGACCCATTCTGATCATGTTATTGTCTTTCCAATGTGAGTATGTATGTTGGCTCCTAAGCCCCTGGCTGGCCAAGTGAGCAGCTTCTAATGGCCTTTTCTCATGGCAGCATTGCATTGCCAGTCCTTGCGAAGGCTGCTCAGAAAGTCACTCGACACTAACTTCCAAATGACGGGTACCCAGTGAGCTCCAGGCTTTTTCTGTCTTAGTTTGGATTCTGTGGAGTAACATGAGGGAGTGATAGTATTTTACCTTGCTATCCTACCACCCTTGAACTAGTTAGAACCCCTATTCCTGGCATTCAGTTCTGTTCCTAGAGAGGAACTGAGGCATAATTCTCCACAAGGTTTCACTCCATCATTTGCTTTCTTTTTGATGAGAAAACCTCTCCAGATTGTATGTTCCAAAGGCTTTTGCAAGGAGGGCTTTCTGGACCAGATGGAAGCCTGTGCCCAGTGGGTTTCTGGAGAGCTCTATCATGGCTGCCATCATGCTGAGGGCTGAGCTAATCATGGTAGCCGGCAGTTCCTCTTGAGAGATGCACAGACATGAGCGTGGGGAGGCCTGGAAGCAATTTGAAGGAGGAGACAGGAGCTAGAAATGGTGCTGAAAAATTGTAGGGAATGAGGCTATTATGTTCGGCCTGGCCATAAACATGAATAAGAGATGAAAGAGGGTCACAAGAGCAGTACAGAGATTTGCATTAGAATGTGCTTTCTTACAGGAAGGAAAGGAAAGCCCTCAAACAGCCTCATGAGCTGCAGCAACTCAAGGGCTTTGCTATGTCACTCAACTTGCTAATACAGTCCTCCAGAATCTGACATATTCTGCAAATTCTGCTTGGAAATGACAGACTTCACAGTAGCTCCCATACGACCGACCATGTGTCCCCATTATTCACACGAGGTACAAAGGAAATACAATGCCCTTCTTTCTGACTGGCGTCTTTTTCCTGTTTCCAGGTACAAGCTTGAGAGGAAAGCTAGAAAAGTGCCTGTGAAGCCCATCCAGGAAGAGGAGATGGGAAAAGCTGAGTTTGGTCAGCTACCAGGTAGTGGCACAGCTCACTGCTGGTGGGCTTTGTGCCTTGAGCTTATTGGTGCGACACTGGAGCAAAGGCTACTGTAAGATGGCTCAAGGAGTGTGAAGCGCTGGAGGGGATGCTGTTTACCGAGTACAGCTCTGCATGCTCTTGCTCTGCAAACTGCCCCTCTGTTTCCAGAAGAGGTGCAGAAGGGAGTCAAACTTGAGGACGATCGCTGGGCAGTGTAAATCAATGTTGTGGTTGGAGCTGTACATAAAACAAGGGTTGACCTATTTTGTGGAATCAGTGTATTTTTCTGACAGAGGTTAAAAAGTCTGTCAAGCTGTGCCAAGTCTTCCTTTCATTTTCAAAATGAGGAGTTCTAACCTTCCCATTTTAATTTCACATAACCATTCCCACAAACAATGCCTTTGGGTTGACTGTATCAACAGAAGAACTGTAGGCGTAGGAGGTATGGCTCCAAGGATCCAAGACTTGGTTCAGTCAGCTGCACATGCCAGCAAGCCCCCTTTTTCATTATGTGAGTGGGACAGAGCACAAGAAAACCAATAACACAAGAAATGATGTGGCACAGGAAAAACTTCAAGTTTAGTAGCTAGTGTCTGCAAGGGCCTAAGACCACTCAGGAGACAGGACTTCAAAGGAATCACCTTGGGGTTTCTCAGTTTCACCACATACTTGAGGATATGCCTTGCGTATCTTTCCTGTTCCATGACACTGTCTCAAAGTGTTTTCTTGTCTCCTACTTATAGCATATCTCTTTGCTGACCACTATGTCTTGAGGCGGAGGTTTCTTACAGTCTATCCTCCTCCTGTCAGCTCCTATCCTGTCAGCAGACAGATAAGAAGAAAGTGGTGGAAAGGCAAAGGCAGGTAAGAGACTTGAAGAAATGGATGAGGATGACCTTATATTCATGTACTTGTTTGAGCGAGATCATTTCTTTGGTCACAGCATTTATAGGAACTCTGAATGCCTTTGACCATGTGACACAATGACTCCTGATCCCTTGCTGCATGGCCAGAATGTAGCACACTCTTGTGAAATCCTTCTGTTGGTTTTGTTTTTCTCCCTCCTCTTCTGGGTAACAGAAGTTTTGTTACCTCAATGCAAGTCCAGCTTCTGGAAGATGGCGACTCTTTTCTCATACCCTTTAGATTAAACTAAACTTTTTTTTTTTTTTTTTAATTAGACAATCATGTTAGGAGATTACAGACATTTAGTGAGATTGAGAAGTGTGAATGGTCTTGGTATGCCTTCTGGACAGGGGAGGTGTTTTTCTGAGCTTTGTCCAACACACAGGGCTGTTTATGGAAACTGTTAAGTCCTAAGTGAGACAGGATTGAATGTGGAGGAAATCTTTCTTTGAATAGAAAGGATGCTGCTTTGTAAGGGGAGGTGAAAATCCAGCAAGGATAAAGAACAGGGCCTGTTCTAACAATTTTGGTTTAATTTAATGATGCTGAAGCCTTTGCATTCATATATAATTTGTCTTGTGGCTACCACAGAAGAGTGCCAGGGCTAAGTAAATGTCAGGACTGTTTTACACACTTGATCACTTTCTCCTCCTTTGACATTAGGTCACCATTGAAAAAAAAAAATCCAACTCTAAAAAATGAGATCTGGGAAAACTGAACAGTGGTAAATGGAATTTCTAGGAGGGGTCTGTGGTGCCTCTTAGAGCCTGTCCTTGCAGGTGACCCATCTCCTCCCTCTGCTGCATGAAAAGAGCCCGGGTTTGGGCATGCTGAGCTTTGCTTTGGGCATCCTGAGCTTTGCTTTGCCCAGCTTGTGGGCACAGGATGGAGACCAAACTCCCCCTGTGCTAATATCACTTCTTGTCGCGTGTATTTGCAGTGTGTTCCCAGCCATCCGAGAGAGCTCTTCAAGGAAGGCAAAGAAAGACAGGAGGAAGAAAATGGCTGAAGACAGCTTGCCAGATTTGAGCCATGTAAATGAAGGAGGAGAGGTATGTGCTAGTGACTGATGAGCTCCTTGGGACACAGAGTCTTGTGGAGGAGAGTATTTCTAGGGGTAGAGGGTATAAAGGACCTCTTTTGGTGTTTGACCATAGATGGATTTTGCCCAGGCCTTGCTTTAAAAGGAACAGGTCATGCTCTGGTTTTACAATGCACTTCCCCCTCATAAAGCACCTCAGAAGCCCCCTCTCTGACCCTGTTCTAGTGGAAATGTACCTGTTGGGCATTTCAGGGAGAGGGGATAGACACTATCTATTTAATTCAGTGATCATTTACCTCAATAGTCATATGAAACAAGTGATTTTCAGCCCTTCCAGCATTAGCCTAAAAGGCCTAAGAGTGCTGAGAAGAAGGCTTCATACAAGCCTTCATACAAGCCAAGAAGAGAGGGCAAGAGATGGCCTTTGCACAGTGGAAAGAAACAGATGCAAACAATACTCCTTGCGATGCCTTTCTGTATCCCTCCAGCTACGTTATCGCTGCATGATGTTGGGAGAGGGCTTACTTTGCTACCCTGAAATTGAAACTTCTGGGAAGATTTATCATCCCTCTGGTTCCTTGAGGAAATACAAGCAGGCAATTGAGAAGATAGACATGAATTGGAAGAAGTCGCTTGAAGAAGACCACAGTATTTCCCATCCAGTATTTCTGAAGGATTCCTAAGCGGTAGGGAGATATCAGGAATGGGGTCAATGATCCCAGTGAGGTCCCATCATTACTAGCCAAGGAGACTTGAGGGGAAGTAACCCACCAATGTGTCAGAATCACTGTGCTGGAGCCACTGATTTGGATAGGCTATTCAGGGAGCTTTTGTGGCAGGGATTGATTTGCTTTAGAGACCAACATCATTGGGCTCTCTGCAGCCCCAGGTAAATGCCCAGCACTCCTCTGGAGGTGAAGGGGCCGTTGCTGCATATGGAAGCAGGCTTGCAAGAGAGAGGCAGGAAGGTTTCCGAGCCGGTGTGAAAGACAGCAGGTGTCATTGCTGCTGCAGCCATGTTTCACCCCAAGCAAGCCACTGTGGCTTTGGATGAGACATCCCTTTCATGCAAGGGGCAGCTGCTAGGCCCTCAGAAGAGGATTACAATGTGGGACCTAGAAGTCCTGAGCAGCTGGACACAAAGGGACCCCTCCAGTGCTCATCTGCTTATTATCAAGCCTCTCCCTGAATGCTGAAGCCAAAAAACAGGTTCACTCACAGTCTTGGCCCCAGTGGATTCAGTCCCAGGTGGAGCAGCTGTGCAGTGGAGCTTGTGTCGACACACAGTTTGTGCGTCGCATCACAGTGAGCATGAAAGTGCCTTTGGAAACACATCCAAAAATGTATAGCCTGAGCTAGACTGCAGTATTTCTTTGTGTCTCTTCCTGTGCATAGAACTTAGCACTTTTCCTTCTCCCTTCTTAGCTCACCTGGGGAGAAGAGGCACCTCCTGAGCTGGCGGGAGAGCTACCAGTGACCAGTTTTGTTCTTGCAAATTAAACCTGGTGTGGCAGGTGTGGATTTCTCCTTGGTGTGGTGTGAACTGTTGCTTGCTGCCTGTGAACATGGGAGAGAACCAACAGTATGAGCTCAGGAGTAGAGCGTTGAATGTCAGTGCCTGCTCCCTTTTTGCCACTCCTTGCTTCTTGCTCTTTTCTTCCTCTGCAGCTTTCTTCTTACTCCTTAATTCTCCTCCATGCACCACAGTCTCTTTGGGGTGACCCTGCTCTGTTACGCGTTGCCCATGAGACGCAGTTGCATCTCAGATGAACATCCTCGGGAATGGAGTATCTCCTTCCAAGAGGGTGTAACCAGCTGTGTCCCTACCATGGCCCTCTTCCGCATACATCCTCTACTTTGGCCAAAAAGACACCTCTTGACATTTCTCCTCACATGACCCTTCTGTGTTCTCCTGTGCCTCCTCTCACATGCCTCACTGTTGTGTCTCCCCAGGTCTTTCCTCGTTTGTCTTCAGGGGCAGCCTCCCAAGGCTTCTCTTGTGTCTCCTTTCATGTCTCCTCTCAAGTCTGGTGATATCTGTGCCTCCTCTGTTCCCTTTTGTGTATCCTCTCGTATTTTCTCCTGTCCCCCCTGCCCCTAGCACTTACCACCCTTTCTTAAATATGTGTGAGCAGAGGTGCCAGGTGGCCTTTTTGACTGCACTTTTTGTTTCCACCTGTTTCAGAGCTGACTGGAACTGCTTGTGGCTGGCACAGGGAAGTTCACCATCTCCTCCCACAGAGTGCAGCCCTGCAGCTCCTGCTACACAAATCCTGCCATTTCTGCCCAACACAGTTCTCCCATTTTTGTTTGTTTGGATTTTTTTTTCCAGAACCTCTGTATCTTCTTCTAGCATGCCCAGCCTTCATCCCTCTGGTGTTCCCATGCTCAGGACTGTGCACAGCTTTTTTCTGTGGAGTTCCCTGAGGAGCTTGTCCTGGAGATTCTCACCCTCTGCTGGGGCAGAAGCAGCAGAGATCAGAGTGTTGGGCTGGAAGCACAAGCATATACCTCTTCTTCTCCAAACAGAATCACCCCAGCACGGTCAGCCTCTCCTCATATGTCCTGCACAGCAGCTTCGTGTCCCTTTTACTGACTCTCCACTACACTCACTTCAGGATCCCACTGCTGAACACAGTGTCCAGATGTGGTCTCAGAAGGCCTGAAGAAGTGAACAGTCACTTGGCCTGCCCTGCTACCTGCACTCCTGCCCATGCAGCCCAGCCGCTCTTGGCCTTCTAGGTTGCAAAGGCACCCTCATGACTCCTCTTCAGCTGAGAATCATAGAATCATTAGGGTTGGAAAGGACCTTCAAGATCATCAAGTCAACTCTAAGCCCTTCGACACCCTGCCTGCTAAACCATGTCCCTAAGTACCTCATCTCATGTTCTTTCGGACACTGCCAGGGATGGTGACTTGGTACCAATTGCCCGTGCAGCCAGTTCCAATGCCTCACCACTCTTTCCATGTAGATTTTTTTCCTAATATCTGTGGTTCCTAACCTGAACCTGCCCTGGTACAATGTGAGGCCATTTCCTGTTGTCCTGTTGGCAGTTATTTCGGAGAAGAAACCAACCCTTGCCTCATTGCAACTTTCTGGTAGTTGTAGGGAGTGATAAGGCCTTCCCTGAGTCTTCCCTGAGTCTTCTCCAGACAAAATAATCATAGAATCATAGAATCATAGAATGCTTAGGGTTGGAAGGGACCTCTAGAGATCATCTAGTCCAACCCCCCTGCATACGCAGGGACACCTAGAGCATGTGGCACAGGACTGCGTCCAAGCGGGTTTTGAAGATCTCCAGAGAAGGAGACTCCACAACCTCTCTGGGCAGCCTGTTCCAGTGCTCTGTCACCCTCACTGTTAAGAAATTTTTCCTTAAGTTCCTATGGAATTTTTGGTGTTTCAGTTTCTGGCCATTTCCTCTAGTCCTATCAGTGGCCACCACTGAAAAGAGACGATCACCGTCCTCTGCACTCCCTCCCTTGAGGTATTTATATACACTGATTAGATCCCCTCTCAGCCTTCTCTTCTCCAGGCTGAACAGGCCCAGCTCCCTCAGCCTCTCCTCGTAGGGCAGATGTGCTAAGCCCCTGATCATCCTTGTAGCCCTGCGCTGGACTCTCTCCAGCAGCTCCACATCCCTCTTGTACTGTGGAGCCCAGAACTGGACACAATACTCCAGATGTGGCCTCACCAGGACTGAGTAGAGGGGCAGGATCACCTCCCTCGACCTGCTGGAGACACTCTTCTTAATGCACCCCAGGATCCCATTGGCCTTCTTGGCCACGAGGGCACACTGCTGCCTCATGGTCAACTTGTCATCCACCATGACACCCAGGTCTTTCTCCATAGAGCTGCTCTCCAGAAGGTCAGTCCCCAGCCTGTACTGGTGTCTGGGGTTATTCCTCCCCAGGTGCAGAACCTTGCACTTCGCCTTGTTGAATTGCATAAGGTTTTTCACCGCCCAGTTGTCCAGTCTGTCCAGGTCCCTCTGGATGGCAGCGCAGCCCTCTGGGGTATCGGCTACTCCTCCTAGTTTCGTGTCATCAGCAAACTTGCTGAGGGAGCACTCCGTGCCTTCATCCAGGTCATTGATGAATAAATTGAACAGGACTGGACCAAGGACTGACCCCTGGGGGACCCCGCTAGCTACAGGCCTCCAACTAGACTCTGCACCGCTGATGACCACTCTCTGGGCCCTGCCATCCAGCCAGTTCCTAATCCACCTCACTGTCCCCTCATCTATCTCACACTTCTGGAGCTTGCCCAGGAGGATGTTGTGAGGGACGGTGTCGAAAGCCTTGGTGAAGTCGAGGTAGGCGACATCCACCGCTCTCCCCTCGTCTATCCAGCCTGTCATTTCATCATAGAAGGCTATCAGGTTAGTCAGGCAAGATTTCCCCTTGGTGAATCCATGCTGACTACTCTTGAGCACCTTCCTGTCCTCCATGTGCCTGGAGACAACGGCCAGTATGAGCCGTTCCATCGCTTTTCCGGGGACGGAGGTGAGGCTCACTGGCCTGTAGTTACCTGGGTCCTCCTTCTTGCCTTTTTTGAAGACTGGCGTGACATTGGCCTTCTTCCAGTCATCCGGCACCTCCCCCGTTCTCCAGGATCTTTCAAAGATGATGGAGAGCGGCTTAGCTATGGCATCCGCCAGCTCACGCAGCACTCTGGGGTGCGTCCCATCAGGGCCCATGGATTTGTGGGTATCGAGGTTCCTTAGGTGCTCTCTGACCCAATCTTCCTCTACCCAGGGCAAGTCTTCCTCTCCACCAGCTTCTTCTCTTGTCCCTAGGGCCTGGGGCTCTAGTGGGTTGCCCTTGGTAAACACTGAAGCAAAGAAGGCATTGAGCAACTCTGCTTTTTCTGTGTTATTTGTAACCAGGGTGCCCATCCCGTCCGTCAGAGGACCCACGTTTTCCCTGATTTTCCTTTTGCTGTTAATGTATTTGAAGAATTTTTTTTTGTTATTTTTAACGTCCCTTGCCAGATTGCCTTCTAGCCGTGCCTTAGCTTTCCTTGTCTCATCTCTGCATTCCCTGACTATGTTCCTGTATTTCTCCCAGGGGATCTGTCCTTTTTTCCACTTTCTGTATACTGCCGCCTTCTGCTTGAGCATTGCCACAAGCTCCCGGCTGATCCAAGCTTCCAGTTCTTAGATTCTTAGGAATCCCAGCTCCCTTAGCCACTGCTCATAAAGTCTGTGCTCCAGCCCCTTCACAGCTTCGTTGCCCTTCTTTGGACACGCTCCAGCACCTCCATGTCTTTCTTGCAGTGAGGAGCCCAAAACTGAACACTGTGTTTGAGGTGCGGCCTTAGCAGCGCCCAATACAGGAAGATGATCACTTCCCTGGTCCTGCTGGTTTCACTGTTCCTGATGCAAGCCAGGATGCAGTTGGCAGCCTTGGCCACATGGGCATACTGCTGGATCACGTTAATTCCACTGTCAGCCAACATCCCCAAATCATTTTCTGCCACACAGCTCTTCAGCCGCTCTGCCCCAAGCCTGTAGTGTTGCATGGGGTTGATGTGACCCAAGTGCAGGTCCTGGCACTTGGCCTTGCTGAACCTCAGACTGTTGGCTTCAACCTATCAATCTAGCCTGTCCTACCTACCCTGTAGCAGATCAGCTCTTCTTCCATGTGCCAGGGCAGGGGGACACAGGGGCACAGATCGGTTCCTGCTCTAAGGCAGACACCTCTGTACTTCAGCCCCTTCTCTACAGCAATCTTGCCCTCCACCAGGCATCCTCATTCACCTCCACTTCCCTCGGGCTCTGTACACACAGAGCTGTGGCCAAGACTGAGATGGAGCCCCCAGGGCCATAGTGCAGTATGAGCAGGTGCCATATCCTGCTCCTTCCCCTCGGTGCTCCCAGGCTAGCACCAGTTTCCTGTGGGGGTAGGTTTTTTGTTTGCAGCCCCCATGTGCATGACCCATCTCTATGGGGTCTCACTCTGTGAACACTCTTCTCCCACAAGTTCTCCACAGCCTGTGTGGAGACAAGCGGTGCTGTCTCTGCTCAGGCCAAGGGGCCCTCCACCATGGGGTGAGCACTCACTGCGCCAGCCCTGGGGCCGTTTCAGTCCCTGCCCTACACCATGAGAAGATGTGGGGCTGAGCTCAGCCCTCCCCTGAAGGATATACTCTCCCAAGGGTCTGGCACAGAGAACCCTCTTCTGAGCTGCAAATACATCACTACACTCTCAGACAGGAACATGAGTCAGAGAGAGACAGAGAGAGATAAAATAAAAATAGGACCAGTCCATCCTTGGGAAGATGCTTGTGATGGAAGATGTTTTCATGGAGACCATCAGAATTGTAGTTGTGCTGAACATGGTCCTGTACTTCTTTGCAAACATCTTCATCTAAAGTCTCAGAAAAAAAAATGGCCCTGAAGGAAGCCATTGGCCATGCAAACTTTTGGCTATTTCCCCGCCATGATGTTTTTCATAATAGTCATTCTAAATATGCATGATTTATTATATCACACACATATATATGTAGCTATTTAATACAGGTGTCTCAGCAGATTTGTGTTCTCTTTGGATTGCAGTGGTGATAGGGAAGAGTGTGAATTGTGTCATGGTTACAAGGAACTCTTATAAATAAAATCTAAAATATGTTCACTAAATGTAACCCCCCTTATTCAAACTGGAACACAAGTACATGTTGACACAAGGAACTTTCATAAATCATCTCAGGAAATGTATCTGAAAACTTTGGGAACAATGACCAAGGGCTGTTGAGGAAAGCTCAAAACACCTGCTTTCCCTGAAGAACAGAAAATGCTATGTTTAAGATGCTAAGAAGATGACAAGAAAATTAAGCTCAGACATTACAGTAAGTTAAAATTCATTGGATTCAATACATAAATAAATCTCAGTTTCACTGCTGTTATGAAGACAGCTTTACTCATTAGCCTGTGATGGCATGTGGGCAATAGCTTTATTTATTCACTTTGGAGGGAGATTTCTTAAGAGTATATATATATTTATAACATAGTGCCAGCATGTTCATTGTTAGAAGCCCCATTTTATATCCACTGTTGACTCTAAGATGCATTCCTGTTAAAAAAAAAAGTGTTTTCTCTTGGATACATAAGCATGTCCTACCATCTTTTTCTTTGCTGAAGAAGTACTCCATGTTTGAGAATGTTTTCAAATAAACTATTTTTTTCTAATAAACTAACCTTCTATCATCCATATCCTTTCATGTCAAAGTGATGGGCAGAAGCATGTATTGTTGATGAAATCTTTTTTTTTTTTTTTTTTTTGGTGTGTGTGTTGCACCAGGGGTAACCAAAAAGTGCAGAGGAATGGAAAGCACTCCTTTGCATTCGTATTTCATTTTGTTAGGGCCTCAGAGGGGCAGCATTACTGTTAACAGCTTTCATAAATTGTGTGTGTGTGTGCATCCCATTTTTGAAGGGAATTCTACAAGGGGGAGCTCTTTAAAGCAAAATCCATCTGCTCACGTGGAACCCCAGCGAAGTTGTGGCATTTTGGGTGACCAAAGCCTAACAGAGCCCTTGTGTGTTCCTGGGCCGCTCAGTCCTCTTGCTCTGGGCTGAGCCCTTCTGCCCCACAGTGAAGGATGTGGTAGCCCTGGGTCTTCCCATCCTGGCCCACAGCTCCACCCACAAAGTAGAGTTAGCGTGTGTAGGCAGGTGCCCTGGCTCTGGCTCAGGGTGAACATAACCGAACAGGGAGGGCATGAAGAACTAGAAGGTATAAGCAATCACTGGGCACTGCAGGTAAGAGAATGAGACCTTGACAGACTATAGACTGCCCTGTGGGGACGGCTGGATTTCTGTTACATGAGAAAAGGACAAGCTTTACAGATAATTAGTGTATTGGGAAACCTTTGAGCAGCAGACTCTTGCAGCAACAGCTCTACCAAGGTAACCATATCAGAAACACCATATGAGTTAGAGGTTACATTGCTAACAATCCAGAAATATTAAAATTGGTTAACAGGGAGTAAAATTGGCACAATGAAATAAACTATTGAGAATTCAGCTTTTTATTCCAAGGAGGATAAAACTGGAGAGAGACATCAGGCTGGATGATGGAAGAAAAAGCATTGGAGGCTGAGACTCTCATCTCTGATTCACTGAGGCTACAGTGAAATAGCTATAGGTGACTGAGCCTGAGATTTTGCTCACATAATTACAGGCAGTGGTTCACTTTCAGCAAATCTTCCAGATCAATAATCTTTCAGATATAATATTTGGTTTGGAAAATAAAGATTTGAGAGGTTTGATTCTGAAATAGTGACTTTCATAAACTTCATTAGAGGTGTCTGTGAGCAGCTGATACCCATACTCATTTTCCCTTGGCTCCCCAAACAGTCAACAGAGACAGAGAGCTGTAGCGGCCGGGTCCTTCCAGGCTGTGATCAGCAGCTGTAAGAAGTGTAACCAGTCTCCTCCAGACACTTTTCTCTCTCCTGGCACTGATGGTATGAGGGTAAGCAAACTTGTGCAGACTGAAGCGCCTGACTTTTAGGCATTTAAAATATAAACCTACCTGGCATTTTGTTGTTGTTCCATATGCTTCCTATTGCAAAGAAACAAAGGGACAGCCTTTGTGCTCTTCAAGATGGTAAGATTTCCCCCTTCCCCTAAAGGGAAAGAAAGGCATTTAGGTCAGGACATTTAATAACATTTCCTTCAAATTTCTGGAGAGAGAGGAAGAAGATGTGGAAGAAAGCAGTGGATTAGAAAGGAGATACTCGATATTAACTTGTTTGAAGTTAATCAAACTCACAAATTTTCCAAGTCAAAAATGGCAAGTACTGAAAAGTAGAAGGAATAACTTTCAAAATACTTTTCTCAATGGATGACTTGGTATCTGAAGAGAATTGAATGTTTTTTCCTTTTTTTGGAAGATAATTTTCTCTTTTGAAACACAGATGTGATGGATGTTTGCTATCGGTCTTAGCAAACTTGGAATTTCCCAGGCAGGGCATGAAACAGCTCCCAAACTCTTTAGGCTCTTGAGAAGAAATTCTTTGTGAGTCACTGCAAAAGGCAGAAAGAAGTCAGCAGAATCTCTAAGTGAAATGTGAAGCAGAGTGATAAGAGTGTGATGCATGGTTTAGAGGAATATGTCTGTCTATATTATATAGGAGAGAGGTACCCTCCCACGCAAACTGTGACATTCACAGTATGGTTTCTGCTTCCTCCTGTCTCAGCAGACTGTGCTGCAATCACACATGGGAGCAGGAAATGAAACTGCAGTTGCTGAGTTCATCCTAGAGGGCTTCTCAGGGCTTAACCAAAGCCTACAGGTGCTTCTCTCCCTGATCTTTCCACTCGTACACCTGACAACAGTGATAGGGAACACAACTATCATTTTTCTCGTCCATGTGGATCACCACCTGCAAACCCCCATGTACTTTTTCATCAGCAATCTGGCATTCCTGGAAATCTGCTTTACATCCTCCACAACCATCAAACTGTTGGTGATTCTGAGCTGTGATTCTGAGCTCTGGTAGGAGAACTATCTCAGTAAGCAGCTGCTTTGCCCAATCCTATTTCTGTTTTGCCCTGGATTGTATTGAGCTTGCTTTCCTTGTTGTCATGTCCTTTGACCGCTACGTTGCCATCTGCCAACCTTTGCTTTATGCTGCCATCATGAAGCGGCAGCTCTGCACCCACCTGGTTCTTGCTGCGTGGGTCATAGGCTTCACTCTTTTTAGTTACCATTTGGTTTTGATCTCAAAACTGACTTTCTGTGGCTCTAACAAGATACATTGTTTCTTTAGTGACAACTCCCCCTTACTCAAACTCTCCTGCTCTGATGTCAGCCTGCTTTGGAAAGCAGACTCCATTTTGATGTCATCTGTAGTGCTGAGTTCCTTGTGCGTTTTCCACTGTATTCTGCACATGCCATCAGCATCTGGGAGGAAGAAAGCTTTTGCTACATGCTCTTTCCATCTCACCAGCTTAGCCATTGTATACGGAAGCTGCATTTTTCTTTATGCATGGCCCTCAGAAGATGTTCCTGTGGAGACCAACAGAATTGTAGCTTTGCTGAACATGATCCTGTACCCATTTGTAAACCCCTTCATCTACAGTCTCAGAACAAGGCTGTGAAACTAGTCTTGAAGGAAGCCATTGGCCATGCAAGGGTGTTCTTTTTTTCCCCAGTCATTATGCTCTTCACGATAGCCATTCTAATTATGCATGATTAATTACATTAAACACATATATATGCAGCTATTAAATACAGGAATCTCAGGAGAATAATTTTCTTGTTAGAATGTAGTACTGAAAGGAAGAAACTTTTTTTGTCTTTTTTTTTTCCATATGACAATCTAAAATATATTCATTAAATATAAATTCCCTTCCTCAGAATGGGACATAGGATACCAGTGCACACAGATACAAAAACATTTTCATAAGTCTTCTCAGGAAATTTAACTGAAAATTTTGGGGACAATGTCCAATGGCTGTTGAGGAAAGCTCAAAACACCTTCTTTCCATGAAGAACAGAAGATACTAAGAACCAAAAATAAGCTCAGACATTACAATAGGTTAAAATTCATTGGATTCAAATCCATAAAACACTTCCCAGTTCCACTGTTGTGATGAAGACAGCCTCAATGATTAGTGAGAGATAGTATGCAAGCAATAGCTTAATTTACTCCCTTTGAAGGGGATTTCTTAGAAATTACTTATTTGTAACATATTGCCATCATGGTCACTGTTAGAAGCCCTATTTTATCTCCACTGAGGACTCTAGCTTGCATTCCTGTGAAGGAAAAAAAAAAGTATTTCCTCTTGGATGCATAGTCATTTTCTACCATCTTTTCCTTTGCTGAAGTAAAGCACTCCTTTGCTTGTGTTTCTAGTCAGAATTTCATTTTGTTAGGGCCTCTGAGGGGCAGAATTGCTGTTTACAGCTTTTATAAATTGTATGTGTGAGCATACCATTTCTGAAGGGAAGCGTGAACTCTTTAAAGAAAACTCCATATCCTTACACTGGGCCCCAGGGAAGTTAGAGCACTTTGGGTGAACAAAGCCTTACTTACTTACAAAGAATACTTACGTGCTCTTGGGCAGCTTGGTTGTTTTGCTCTGAAATGGGCCCTTCTCCACCACAGTGAAGGATGTGGTGGCTCTGCATCTTCCCATGCAGGCCCACAGCTGCCCCGGCCAAGTAGAGCTAGGGTGTGCAAGCAAGGTGGCTGTCTGATTTTCAGTGCATCCCAGGGCTCCTTGAGTGAGCTCTGGTGCATCCCCCGAAGGCCTCTGTGCACTGTTCAGTGAATACTGGGATGGAGGAGGGAGGCAGTTTGAGTGCCACATGCTTCACAACCATCGAACCCTCCTCCTTGCTCAGCTCCCACAGGAGAGGTTTCTCACCCATTCACACTGGGGAGCAGCTGCTTAAAACCCAGCCACAGAACAGGCATCCTGTCTCAGCTCCCATGGGCAGCTGTTTTAGGGATGGACATGACATCTTCTCAGCCATGCAAATACGCGCTAGTGTTCAGGGCCTGCTGTCACCTCAAGACTCACTGCTATGGGGCTGCAGCACAGTGCTTGGGGCTCTGTGCAGCTCTGTGCTGCAGCTCTGAGGTGGCCCCTGTCTCGGGGACCAGGGTAGCCCAGGCAGAGCCCCTAGGAAAAGAGCAAGTGGGAGTGAGGACACTGGACCATCTTGCCCAGAGGGACATAACAGGACTCTGCAGACAGGCACATATGGCTGGAAATTCTGCATGAGGTTTGCAGGATGGGAATGTCTGAGACTGACTTTAAGGCTCAGAGAGGTGGGCCTGTTCAGCCTGAAGAAGAGAAGACCAAGAGGGAATCTGGTCACTGTATATAACTACCTTCAGGGAAGGAGTGAGGAGGATGGGTCCATCCTCTTTTCAGTGGTGGCCAGCGATAGAAGAAGAGGAAACAGTCACAAACTGAAGCACCAAAAGTTCCACAGGGACTTAAGGAAAAATTTCTTGACAGGGTGACAGAGCACTGGAACAGGTTGCCAAGAGAAGTTGGCAACCTTTTTTGGAGATCTTCAAAACCCTCTTGGACGCAATTCTGTGCCACATGCTCTAGGTGACCTTGTATGTGCAAGGAGGCTGGACTAGATGATCTCTAAAGGTCTCTTCCAACCTTTATGATTCTATGATTCTATGTCCCTGCCAGCAGAAATATCCTTCAGCTGGACTCATCACTATTCCCACACCCCAGAGATCATGGGCTCTTGCAGGAGCATGGCCTGTCTCAGAGCCTGCTCTTCCCAAGATGTTCCCCTTCCCCACTGCTGGTTCATGGTGCTTTGCCTTCCCTGATCACCTTTCAGGAGACATCCAACACCTGGGGAGGGAAACACAATCTCTGGGTCAAATTCCCACATGATTTTAATAAGAACAAGTAGCAATGCATGTGATAAAAGTAGAGAAATGATAAGAGAGGAAATGCCCAGCTCTTTCTGCTACTAGTAGCAGAAGGGAGATGGGTCTCTGTCACTCATGGCTCTCCAAGCTGCATAGAGGTCTCTTCTGTCCCAGCTGCACCCAACCTCATGGCAGTGATGGGCTCTCTCAGACCTGGGTTCAGGGGCAGCCTGGCACCAGGGTCCAGTCTCACAGCCTTGGTGTCCTCATGAGGATGTGCCAGGGATGCCCCTTCAGCATCATCATACGCTGTGTCTGTGAAGGGAAAGGATGGGGCAGCTCTGACTGTTCTGGGAGCTCTGACACTGCCCCAGCAGCGCACGTTCCCCGCTGAAAGCAGCAAGGCCAGTGCATTGCAGTTTGCCCCACACACATACTCATTCTAGGCTGTAAATCCCCTTCCTCCCTGTCTCTCACTGCCTGAGACCTTCAGTCCCCTGATCCCACCCCATTCTCCTCACCAGGAAAACTCCTGGGGCAGGTTCCCTCCCCATGCTGGGAGGTGGGGCTCTCAGGCTGCTCCAACTCCCCTGGCACTGGGGACAGCACCCCAGGAGCCAGCAGGTCCATTTCCCCCTCACCTCTGTGTCCCTCCTCAAGCCCATCACTCTCCTCTGCTTCCCTGGGCGCTTCCCTGTCTCGCTGCCCAGGAACAAGATCCTCCTCAGGGTCAAATACTTCTCTGGCATCGTCATAGCCATCTGCTGGGTCACCTCTGGGCAGGACAGGGACCTCTGAAACTAGAGAGGAGCTGGTGAAAACAGGAGCCCTCCCACAGAGCAGAGGAAGGAAGGACACGACGGAACAAAGGACAGGGACACTGGTGTTGGCAGGGCCACAAAAGATCCAGCATCCTGGATCCAGGGTATGGGAGTGTGTGTGAGGTAGTGGGGTGCCCTCTCCCCCTGCCACAGGGATAGCAGAACTGGTGTGTCTGCACCAGGGCTGGGGACTCCCTGGGACAAACTCAGAGCCTGATGGAGGCAGGGACAAGTTGAGCCCAATAAGGCCCCATTCAGGCACCCATCTCAGTGGGGCACATCCAATTCTTGCCCACACTGCAGAACTCCAGAGTCATTCCTGAAGGCAGGAATGCCCCATCCCAATGGTGACACTCAGTGACACAGCTATGGGGAGGAGAGACCAACCCTTCCCCTGTCTCCCTGTCCATTACCTGGTGCTGACCCAGGACGCTCCTCACTCTCCCTGGGCTCAGGCTGCAGCTTGGTCAGGGAGCCCTCTGAAGGGGAGCCTGGCAAGAGGAGCAGCAAGCATTATTGGGGCGAGCCCTGCTGACCCTGCTCATCGTCAGCCTAGCTGGGGATGGGGACCCATCTAGCAAGGACTGCATGGGGAGGAGAGCCCAGGGCTTCTCCTGCTCCCATGGGGCAAACCACATTTCCAAGGGCCTTTCAGAGCTGCCCTGGCCACCCGCTTCCCTTACCCGCCAGGTACAACCTATGGGTACTGGCAGGGAGGAGCTGTGCCCCAGACTGGGAAGGGCAGAGCTGGTGGGGAGGAAGCTCCTCACCTGAGCCCAGCACTGGGCTGCTCTCCTGAAGGAACCCGTGACCCCAACACTGAGGGGACAGTTGGCCCGAGGGCTGCAACAGTCCCATCGTGCCCTAGGACCAGTGGAAAGGGCCCTGCCATGTGCTCCCTCCCAGAACCCACCACACAGACCTGGAGGACTGAACCTTGCCTGCTTCTCCCACATTTGGCTGTAGTCGATCTCCTGGTACACGGCCTCAGAGAAGGGCGCCAGAGACCTCCTGGAAGCTGAGGACATGGGCAGGATCAGCACAGGCACATGGAGAAAGGAGAAGAACCCCAATGTGGGCACCAAGCCCTTCCACCCTAGACAGACGAGCACAGCCCAGACCCACTGCTCTGCCCAGGCACCATGGCCAGATCCCTTGTGACAGCAACGGCCCTGTAGAGATGGTCTGGGGCAACGTCACCTCATGCTGTCTCTTCAGAGACAGCCCCCAATGTCCCTTTTGGCCCCAAGTCAGTCCCTGCTCTGACAAGGGAGAAGCTCCCACGGCTCCTCTCCCCAGGGAGCTCCTCGCGGTCTGTCAAATGGGTCCATAACATGGCCCTGCCCTGACCTGGGCGAACAGGGCAGGAAAAAGGGAGCAGCCCAGGGACCGACTCCCACTCTGAGAGAGCCCCTGCCCTGAGCTCCTCTTGGCACCGCTCCTGCCCCACAGCCTCCCCCCAGCACTGTCCAGAGCACAGCCAGCAGCGTCCTTGTATGTTCCCTGCTGCTCCCATCTCCACCATCCCCTCACTGCCTTTTCTTTTCTCCTCCATCACCATCTCCTCCTGCATCAACACTCCCACAACTCCTGCTTGCGGGTGTCCCACAGACAGACAGTGAAGGAACAGGGAATAGGGTAAGAGGCAGCACCTGCACCACAGCCCCCTCTGTGCCCTCACACACACCCCACAGCCCCCACAGCGCTGCTAAGAGGCATCGTCCACCCTGGCACCACTGGGGAAGGACCCACCTCTGCGCTGAGCCCTGGCTCTTCGCACTTGCCCTGCCAGGAGGGCCAGGAGCAGGCAGAGCAGGGCCCCCAGGACGATGCAGATGACAACAGGCACAGAGACTCCCCCGGTCTCCCTCACACGCCTCTGGGCAGGATCTGCATGGGCAGTGACATGGATGAGGCAGGCCCTTGCCTAGGGCACGTGGGGGCCCAGGGACACCCCAGTCCTGACCCCTCACACATGGCAGGGCTGGGGGGGCCCTGTGCTGAGTCGTGGGGCAGCTCTCACACTGCTGGGTGACTCACAGCCCTCCACAAAGCTGCCTGCTCTCACCCCTGGACCTCCTCTCTGGGGCCCTGCAATGCAGCATCGGGCCCCTTCCCTCGGGCTGCAGGTCACAGCCTGGCACCGGGGAGACCCAACCCAGGGAGAAGGGCAGGTTACCTGCTCGTGGGGCTGGTGTTGTCATCCTCGGTGCAGCTGCAGAGCAGGGAGAGAGATGTGGCTGTGCCTGTGGATGTCCCCTCCAAGTGCCATCAGAACAGTCCTTCTCTGTACGCCCGTGACAGGCCCTGGGCTCTCTGTTCTGGGCCATGGGGAGGACAGCACTGGCAGCCCAGGACAGGCATTTGGGGGACTGCAGAACCCCACAGGCAGAGGCCTGAGGACACCCTGCCCCACAACAGCTGCTCCCCACCTGGCACCAGGCACCCAACCTCTGTAGGGACATCCTTGCTCTGAGGAGCTCTGGGGCCCTAGGAAAGCCCAGCTGGGAAAACATCCCCCCAGACAAGGGGACCAAGCACTGCCACTCACCGGAGCAATTTACAGCAGCATCTTCCTTGTGCTGGCAGGCACCGCTGTTCCCACACTGCACCTTGCAGTCCCAGAGAGACCGCTCTGTCCCTCTGCACTCCACTTGCTGCAGCCAGATGGGACCTGTCCCCTCCCCAAACGCAGCCTCCCCCAGGGCAGACATGGCAGGGCCACAGCCCAGCTGCCTGCAGGCCACCTCAGCATCCTTCATGTCCCAGGAGTCATCGCACACTGTCCCCCAGGCGCCGTGGTGCCAAACCTCCACTCTGCCCGAGCAGCTGTCCTCTCCTCCCACGACACGAATCTTCTCCATCTCTGGAAAACACAGAACCCTCCATGTCACTGGGGTAGTTGAGAGAGCCTGGCCAGGTGAGAAGGGCACAGGGAGCAGCAGTTACCTGTGCAGCTCTTAGAGTTGGGGCACTCTGCTGCTAGGGATGGAGGGGTTTCTGGTCGTCTCCCTGTAGAAGGAAACGCTACAGTGAAGGAAGGGACTGCTTCATGGGGGTCATGTGGACAGGATCAGGACTGACCTTTACTTGAACTTCCCGACACCTCCCACTGCTCATGGACAAAGCTGAACCCCTCGATAATGCAGTGTATAAGAGTGCTGAGCTCCAGGGTTACCCTGGCTGCTCACCCGAAAAGGTTCCCTGGTTAGCAGAGGAGCAGGAGCATGGCCCCAGAAGGAGACTGTTCTGAGCTCCCGTGTCAGCACTGCCCTGGGCACGGCCCGGTTCCTACATAACCTTGTGTCACCAGCACCGCATTCTCTCTCCCCCTTCCCATTCCCTCAGCAAACCACGGCCATGAGTGGAATGCTCTGCATGGACTTCCAAAGCTAAAAGGCGATTGTCTAGGCCACGTCTATGGGCAACAGAGAGCAACTGGCACCTCCGAGAGGTGTCCAAGGTGAGGTAGAAGAGACCACCAAGGTGAGGTGGAGGGTACATGTGCCTCTTCCCTTCGTTGGCCATGTGGCTAGCTCAGGGCAGCTACTGCTCCTGGATATGTTGTATTTGTGTCATTGACAGCAGAATGGTCTGAGATGGTAAGTAAAAGCCACTCCAGACCCCTTCTCAACATTGTGCCTTGCTGAACAGGGAGCTGCTGTGAGCTTTGTGCCCATGTGGCTTCAGTATTACCATTGCAGGTGATGTGGATCTCTTCTCGTTGGTCATCACAGGACTGTGGGTTCCAGGGAGCAGAGGGGCACTGCCAAAAGGAGCTGTTCCTCTTCCCACACTCAACATGATCCAGCCATGTGTGGCCAGATACCTTGCCATATGGCAGGCCTGTTTCAAGGAACCCTCCATCTCCACAGCCCAGCTGTTTGCACACCAGAGGCACGGTGCTCGGAGTCATGGAGTTGGAGCAAACACTCCCCCATGTCCCGTTGTAGAAAACCTGCAGGCGCCCAGAGCAGCCATCACTGTTCTCCAGCCTCAAGGCCATGGACTCTGGAAGGAAAAACACAAAGCTGGGGGGAACAAGCTGGTCCTGGAGTGAGCAGAGAGAAACATAACAACAATTCCCCAGGGCGTTCTACGGCCTCCATGAGTAAGGAGGGTTATTCTAAGAAGCAGGGACTCTTCTAGACATCCCAGGGCTCCGATAGTCAGAGGGCACTGCCAGCAAGACACTGTTGTACCAAGAGAGCAGAGAGAAGCATCCAGTGTGCAGCACTACCTTCCCCCCTCCACTCTGTGGGGACACCTGAGCTCTCCCTATAGCCCTGAGTAGGTCCAGTGGGGACTGTGCATGGGTTTCCATAGGACCAGACAGGAAGGGGGTTCAGGATAGCCAGGGGCAGTTCCACCCTGACCAGCTTCTCCCTTGTCCCCTCATGAAGCACCAGGCTCCCACCACCACTGCCCACACAGACCTGAGCAGACAACTCCTGCATCCTCTTTGTGCCTGCAGTTGTGCTGACCCCAGGGCCTGGCCGGGCAGTCCCAGAGAGCAGCTTCATCCCCGGAGCAGTTCACTTCATCCAGCCAGATCTGCCCAGAGCCTTCCCCATAATGAGCAGAGCCAGTGAAATTCACAGCCACCCCGCAGCCCAGCTGGCGGCAAACAACGGTGGCATCCAGCAGGTCCCAGGAGTCGTCACAGACCGTCCCCCAGGTGCCGTTGTAGAAGATCTCCACTCTCCCAGCACAGCGCCCTGCCCTGTGCACCAGCCGGACCCGCCGGCTCCCTGCACCCAGGAGAGACCCGGATGTGAGGGGCTCGCAGCCCTGGGGAGCACAGCACATTGGGGACCGTCAGAGCAACTCACCCGAGCAAACCACCCCCACGTCCTCGGCAATTCCTGCAGGCGCTGCCGCAGGCAGGGAGGTGTTGCAGAGGGTCAGATGAGTCTCCTTCCCTGCACACTGGACCCTTCTCAGCTCCACAGGGCCCGTCCCTCGCTCAGGCTTTGGTGGGTTGTAGGCTTGCTCTGCCTCTCCGCACTGGAGCTGCCTGCACACCACACTGGCATCGTTCAGGTCCCACTGGTCATCCAGGACTCGGACCCACGTCCCATTCAGAGGCATCTCCACTCGCCCGTCACAGCGGCTCCCTCCACCCACCAGCCGCAGGGATCCAGAAAGTTCTGCACAGAGAGAGAGGAAATGTCTTGAACCCTGCCTTATGTCTCCCATTTCTCATGCCCTTGGACATCCCGGAGCTCACCTATCCAGCTCACAGTGAGCAGCTCAAGGATGGGAGTTCTCCAAGGGATTTTGTTTTCCAGGCCCTAAACCTTGTTGAGTTCTAATATCATCTCAGTGACAGAAATGGGAAAGCATTGGAGGTCTAGTCAACCCCAGAACCACCAGGTATGTCCTTAAGGATAAATCCAGAGCAGCTTCAGCAAGAGGAAGTGGTGGCCTGTACAAGGCCTGGGTGAGGATGAGCAGTAGCCTTGCTCCATCTCCAAGCTGGGACTGGCTGCTGCTGGGATAGCTCTGCCCTTCTACATCCCCGTGGATCTGGGATGTGGAGCTTGCGTCCTTAGCAAGAAGCAGAGGGATGAGGGCCTTTCTTACAAAACAGGACAAGTTTGAGGTTCATACTGACAAGGAGCAAGGGCAAATCCCAGCCCCAAGGTGCTGCTCAGCCTCAGGGATTGGACTAGATGGTCTCTAAAGGTCCCTCCCAACCTTAAGAATTCTGTGATCTTATGATTGCTCCTGCTGGGCACGCTCATGGCAGATTCTGTGGGCAGTCTGACCAGGGTCTACAGGTCTGCTCTCTGGCCTGGGATGGGGTATGGGTTGCAGGAGGGGGCAGAGGATCTTTCACAGCTGCAGGGCATGGAGCTGTGTCCCACAGTTCCCTCCTGGGCCTGGGTCCCAGGACAGAGTAGAAGAGCCCAGGCCTGGTGCTGGCCCCAAGGCCTGAACCAGATGCCCTGGAGTGGCAGAGATGCCTGCTCCCTGCTCAGCTCTCATCTCCCCCAAGGAAACGTGCTCTGCATGAACAGGCAAAACTCCCTGAATCCTGCCATGGGAACCCATAGTTTCTGGAGCAGGAAATTCAGTTTGTCATTGACAGACACTCCCCTGCTTTGCATTTCTATATCACACACAGGGTGCAAGTTGAGTTAATCCTCCATTTTCCTTGAACTCACCTGAGCAAAAAATACCAGCAATGTTGTCAGGTGAGCATGGGGACACCCCCAGAGCAGTCACAGGGCACTGTCCCAAATGGGATTCGGTCCCATTACAGCGAAAAGTATCTCTCCAGACAGGGCCAGTTCCTCTCCCAAAGTGCCCTCCTGCAGGAATGGACTCAGCAAATCCACAGTTGAGTTGTTGACAGAGAACATGAGCATCGGAGATGTCCCAGCCAGAATCACAGAGGGTTCCCCAGGTCCCCTCCACCTCGATCTCCACTCGCCCGGAACACGCCGTGCTGCCATTCACCAGCCTGAATCCTGTGTAGTCCAGGGAAAAAGGAGGGAAAGTGGGGATGGTTTTGTGCTCCAGCACCCTCGGGTACTGGAGGAGACGCCAAGGGGATAGCAGCCCTTTCTGCTCCTTCCACATCATTTCAACATTACAGACAAAACTGTATTCTAACCGTGCTCAGCACGGTCACGTCCCTGCTCCCCTATTTCTTGGCACATAGCGTATGCATGGCATTTCACACCGCCTCCCCAAATGCTCACGTGTGCAGGTGACACCAGCGTAGTTGGCATGGCTGCAGGTCTGGTTGCTGAGGGACCTCTTGGGGCAGGACGAGAGGAAGGGCTCGTTCCCCACACACTGCAGCTCTCCATCCCAAATGGGACTGACCCCCTCTCCAAAGTGAGCTCCCCCACGGATGGACAGGGCAGCGCCACACTGCAACTCCCTGCAGATAATGTCAGCAACTTTCACACCGAAGTGTGAGTCACAGACTGTTTTCCACTGGTCTCCGTCTCTGATCTCCACACGTCCTGAACAGGGGCTGTTTCCTCCAACCAGTCGAACAAATCCTGGGGAAAAAAAAATAAAAAAAACCCCACAATGACAGGGAGTTGCAACAGGCTTCAGGCAGTTACACAGCAGCCACATCCAAAGGGTTCCATTAATGTCAAACAGCAGCTCTCAGTAGGTTTTGACGACAGAAACCATTCAACATCCCCTGCACCTCTTCTCACATCCACACAGTGCTCTGGAGCTTGTCTCAATCACAGACCGAAAAGCACAGGCACCACTCAGGGAAACGCTGCTGCCCCAGAGGCTGTCTCAACGCCCAGGACAGGTCCCCAGCACCACAGCCCTAACAGTTGCTGCAGCCTGTTCAGCCCTGCAGAGCTCAGAGCTAGACTGGGAAATTGCCTCAGCAGCCCTAAATGCTCCCTCTTCCCAGGGTATCCTGCACTGTTGGGACTGTCAGTGACACGGACCCAGCAGGACCGGCCTGAGCCTGTGATGATGTGGGAGGGAGCAGCCAGCAGCACAGACACCAACCCAGAGCTCATGGGGGACTGATCAGCGTGGGGTGGCCCTGGACAAGGAAAGCCCTGCTCATTGTCCTGCTTCTCTGCCCCAGGCTCTGCTCCTGTCTCCTCTGAAAAGCCCCTTTGGGTCAGCCAAGGAACTCCTGTCTGTGAGGGGAATGACTCCAGGAGCCTTGGCTGTCTCGTACCACTTCCCTGGCCATGGGGTGCCAAGCAAGTCATCCTGAGGTGTGGGGCACAGGGACACCCAGCGCTGCAAGAAATGTCCTGGAAGAACCTGAGGAGATTGATGGAGACCTAGACCCTGTAGGGCAGGGTGGGGAATTCATCTCCTAGACTGAGGAACCACCTGATCGTGGGATGAGCCCCCAGGATCTTGATGTGCACCCTGTGGTGGGCTCACCTGGGCCTTTCCCCAGGGACAGGAGCAGCAACAGCTGCAGATGGGCAGTGAGAGTTACCCACACATTACTCCTTCAGGGCACAGCCTGCTTAGTCCCCTGATCCCAGGCCTGACCCCAGAGGTGGGGAACTGGATGAGTCCTTACCTGAACAAACAACTCCGGCATCCTCACTATGATCGCAGTTATGCTTACCCCAACCATCATGTGTGCACTCAGACAAGGCAGTCTCGGTGCCTTGACAGCCTACAGAGTCTAGCCAAATTGAGCCCGATCCTGGCCCAAAATATGCATCCTGAGGGGCTTGGAGAGCAGATCCACAGCCCAACTGCTTACAAACTACAGCAGCATCTTCCATGTCCCAGTCATCACCACACACGGTCCCCCATTGGCCCTGGAGTTTCACCTCCACTCTTCCAGCACAGCGGCTGTCTCCATCCTCCAGCCTCACCTCCACAGCACCTTCAAACACAGACACGGGGCCAGTTAGGAGGGCACGGAAGGAGACTGTTCTGAGCTCCCGTGTCAGCACTGCCCTGGGCACGGCCCGGTTCCTACATAACCTTGTGTCACCAGCACCGCATTCTCTCTCCCCCTTCCCATTCCCTCAGCAAACCATGGACATGAGTGGAATGCTCTGCATGGACTTCCAAAGCTAAAAGGTGATTGTCTGGACCATGTGTATGGGCAACAGAGAGCAACTGGCACCTCCGAGAGGTGTCCAAGGTGAGGTAGAAGAGACCACCAAGGTGAGGTGGAGGGTACATGTGCCTCTTCCCCTCGTTGGCCATGTGGCTAGCTCAGGGCAGCTACTGCTCCTGGATATGTTGTATTTGTGTCATTGACAGCAGAATGGTCTGAGATGGTAAGTAAAAGCCACTCCAGACCCCTTCTCAACATTGTGCCTTGCTGAAC
Organism: Tinamus guttatus; assembly: GCF_059628265.1. Classification (NCBI taxonomy): domain Eukaryota; kingdom Metazoa; phylum Chordata; class Aves; order Tinamiformes; family Tinamidae; genus Tinamus; species Tinamus guttatus. Next base: position 1,628,224 of record NW_028289152.1, on the reverse strand, counting down.
AGGGAGCTGCTGTGAGCTTTGTGCCCACGTGGCTCCAGCATTACCATTGCAGGTGATGTGGATCTCTTCTCGTTGGTCATCACAGGACTGTGGGTTCCAGGGAGCAGAGGGGCACTGCCAAAAGGAGCTGTTCCTCTTCCCACACTCAACATGATCCAGCCATGTGTGGCCAGATACCTTGCCATATGGCAGGCCTGTTTCAAGGAACCCTCCATCTCCACAGCCCAGCTGTTTGCAAACCAGAGGCACGGTGCTTGGAGACATGGAGTTGGAGCAAACACTCCCCCATGTCCCGTTGTAGAAAACCTGCAGGCGCCCAGAGCAGCCATCACTGTTCTCCAGCCTCAAGGCCATGGACTCTAGAAGGAAAAACACAAAGCTGGGGGGAACAAGCTGGTCCTGGAGTGAGCAGAGAGAAACATAACAACAATTCCCCAGGGCATTCTACGGCATCCCTGAGTAGGGAGGGTTATTCTAAGAAGCAGGGACTCTTCTAGACATCCCAGGGCTCCGATAGTCAGAGGGCACTGCCAGCAAGACACTGTTTTACCAAGGGAGCAGAGAGAAGCATCCAGTGTGCAGCACTACCTTCCCCCCTCCACTCTGTGGGGACACCTGAGCTCTCCCTATAGCCCTGAGTAGGTCCAGTGGGGACTGTGCATGGGTGTCCCCAGGACCAGATAGGAAGGGGGTTCAGGGTAGCCACGGGCAGTTCCACCCTGACCAGCTTCTCCCTTGTCCCCTCATGAAGCACCAGGCTCCCACCACCACTGCCCACAGTGACCACACAGACCTGAGCAGACAACTCCTGCATCCTCTTTGTGCCTGCAGTTGTGCTGACCCCAGGGCCTGGCCGGGCAGTCCCAGAGAGCAGCTTCATCCCCGGAGCAGTTCACTTCATCCAGCCAGATCTGCCCAGAGCCTTCCCCGTAATGAGCAGAGCCAGTGAAATTCACAGCCACCCCGCAGCCCAGCTGGCGGCAAACAACGGTGGCATCCAGCAGGTCCCAGGAGTTGTCACAGACGGTCCCCCAGGTGCCGTTGTAGTAGATCTCCACTCTCCCAGCGCAGCGCCCTGCCCTGTGCACCAGCCGGACCTGCCGGCTCCCTACACCCAGGAGAGACCCGTCTGTCAGGGGCTTGCAGCCCTGGGGAGCACAGCACATTGGGGACTGTCTGGGCAACTCACCCGAGCAAACCACCCCCACGTCCTCGGCAATTCCTGCAGGCGCTGCCGCAGGCAGGGAGGTGTTGCAGAGGGTCAGATGAGTCTCCTTCCCTGCACACTGGACCCTTCTTAGCCCCACAGGGCCCGTTCCTCGCTGAGGCTTTGGCGGGTTGTAGGCTTGCTCTGCCTCTCCGCACTGGAGCTGCCTGCACACCACGCTGGCATCGTTCAGGTCCCACTGGTCATCCAGGACTCGGACCCACGTCCCATTCAGAGGCATCTCCACTCGCCCGTCACAGCGGCTCCCTCCACCCACCAGCCGCAGGGATCCAGAAAGTCCTGCACAGAGAGAGAGGAAATGTCTTGAACCCTGCCTTATGTCTCCCATTTCTCATGCCCTTGGACATCCTGGAGCTCACCTATCCATATCCAGCTCACAGTGAGGAGCTCAAGGATGGGAGTTCTCCAAGGGATTTTGTTTTCCAGGCCCTAAATCTTGCTGAGTTCTAATATCGTCTCAGTGACAGAAATGGGAAAGCATTGGAGGTCAAGTCAAACCCCAGAACCACCAGATATGTCCTTAAGGATAAATCCAGAGCAGCTTCAGCAAGAGGAAGTGGTGGCCTGTACAAGGCCTGGGTGAGGATGAGCAGTAGCCTTGCTTCATCTCCAAGCTGGGACTGGCTGCTGCTGGGATAGCTCTGCCCTTCTACATCCCCGTGGATCTGGGATGTGGAGCTTGCGTCCTTAGCAAGAAACAGAGGGATGAGGGCCTTTCTTACAAAACAGGACAAGTTTGAGGTTCATACTGACAAGGAGCAAGGGCAAATCCCAGCCCCAAGGTGCTGCTCAGCCTCAGGGATTGGACTAGATGGTCTCTAAAGGTCCCTCCCAACCTTAAGAATTCTGTGATCTTATGATTGCTCCTGCTGGGCACGCTCATGGCAGATTCTGTGGGCAGTCTGACCAGGGTCTACAGGTCTGCTCTCTGGCCTGGGATGGGGTATGGGTTGCAGGAGGGGGCAGAGGATCTTTCACAGCTGCAGGGCATGGAGCTGTGTCCCACAGTTCCCTCCTGGGCCTGGGTCCCAGGACAGAGTAGAAGAGCCCAGGCCTGGTGCTGGCCCCAAGGCCTGAACCAGATGCCCTGGAGTGGCAGAGATGCCTGCTCCCTGCTCAGCTCTCATCTCCCCCAAGGAAACGTGCTCTGCATGAACAGGCAAAACTCCCTGAATCCTGCCATGGGAACCCATAGTTTCTGGAGCAGGAAATTCAGTTTGTCATTGACAGACACTCCCCTGCTTTGCATTTCTATATCACACACAGGGTGCAAGTTGAGTTAATCCTCCATTTTCCTTGAACTCACCTGAGCAAAAAATACCAGCAATGTTGTCAGGTGAGCATGGGGACACCCCCAGAGCAGTCACAGGGCACTGTCCCAAATGGGATTCGGTCCCATTACAGCGAAAAGTATCTCTCCAGACAGGGCCAGTTCCTCTCCCAAAGTGCCCTCCTGCAGGAATGGACTCAGCAAATCCACAGTTGAGTTGTTGACAGAGAACATGAGCATCGGAGATGTCCCAGCCAGAATCACAGAGGGTTCCCCAGGTCCCCTCCACCTCGATCTCCACTCGCCCGGAACACGCCGTGCTGCCATTCACCAGCCTGAATCCTGTGTAGTCCAGGGAAAAAGGAGGGAAAGTGGGGATGGTTTTGTGCTCCAGCACCCTCGGGTACTGGAGGAGACGCCAAGGGGATAGCAGCCCTTTCTGCTCCTTCCACATCATTTCAACATTACAGACAAAACTGTATTCTAACCGTGCTCAGCACGGTCACGTCCCTGCTCCCCTATTTCTTGGCACATAGCTTTTGCATGGCATTTCACACCGCCTCCCCAAATGCTCACGTGTGCAGGTGACACCAGCGTAGTTGGCATGGCTGCAGGTCTGGTTGCTGAGGGACCTCTTGGGGCAGGACGAGAGGAAGGGCTCGTTCCCCACACACTGCAGCTCTCCATCCCAAATGGGACTGACCCCCTCTCCAAAGTGAGCTCCCCCACGGATGGACAGGGCAGCGCCACACTGCAACTCCCTGCAGATAATGTCAGCAACTTTCACACCGAAGTGTGAGTCACAGACTGTTTTCCACTGGTCTCCGTCTCTGATCTCCACACGTCCTGAACAGGGGCTGTTTCCTCCAACCAGTCGAACAAATCCTGGGGAAAAAAAAATAAAAAAAACCCCACAATGACAGGGAGTTGCAACAGGCTTCAGGCAGTTACACAGCAGCCACATCCAAAGGGTTCCATTAATGTCAAACAGCAGCTCTCAGTAGGTTTTGACGACAGAAACCATTCAACATCCCCTGCACCTCTTCTCACATCCACACAGTGCTCTGGAGCTTGTCTCAATCACAGACCGAAAAGCACAGGCACCACTCAGGGAAACGCTGCTGGCCCAGAGGCTGTCTCAACGCCCAGGACAGGTCCCCAGCACCACAGCCCTAACAGTTGCTGCAGCCTGTTCAGCCCTGCAGAGCTCAGAGCTAGACTGGGAAATTGCCTCAGCAGCCCTAAATGCTCCCTCTTCCCAGGGTATCCTGCACTGTTGGGACTGTCAGTGACACGGACCCAGCAGGACCGGCCTGAGCCTGTGATGATGTGGGAGGGAGCAGCCAGCAGCACAGACACCAACCCAGAGCTCATGGGGGACTGATCAGCGTGGGGTGGCCCTGGACAAGGAAAGCCCTGCTCATTGTCCTGCTTCTCTGCCCCAGGCTCTGCTCCTGTCTCCTCTGAAAAGCCCCTTTGGGTCAGCCAAGGAACTCCTGTCTGTGAGGGGAATGACTCCAGGAGCCTTGGCTGTCTCGTACCACTTCCCTGGCCATGGGGTGCCAAGCAAGTCATCCTGAGGTGTGGGGCACAGGGACACCCAGCACTGCGAGAAATGTCCTGGAAGAACCTGAGGAGATTGATGGAGACCTAGACCCTGTAGGGCAGGGTGGGGAATTCATCTCCTAGACTGAGGAACCACCTGATCGTGGGATGAGCCCCCAGGATCTTGATGTGCACCCTGTGGTGGGCTCACCTGGGCCTTTCCCCAGGGACAGGAGCAGCAACAGCTGCAGATGGGCAGTGAGAGTTACCCACACATTACTCCTTCAGGGCACAGCCTGCTTAGTCCCCTGATCCCAGGCCTGACCCCAGAGGTGGGGAACTGGATGAGTCCTTACCTGAACAAACAACTCCGGCATCCTCACTATGATCGCAGTTATGCTTACCCCAACCATCATGTGTGCACTCAGACAAGGCAGTCTCGGTGCCTTGACAGCCTACAGAGTCTAGCCAAATTGAGCCCGATCCTGGCCCAAAATATGCATCCTGAGGGGCTTGGAGAGCAGATCCACAGCCCAACTGCTTACAAACTACAGCAGCATCTTCCATGTCCCAGTCATCACCACACACGGTCCCCCATTGGCCCTGGAGTTTCACCTCCACTCTTCCAGCACAGCGGCTGTCTCCATCCTCCAGCCTCACCTCCACAGCACCTTCAAACACAGACACGGGGCCAGTTAGGAGGGCACGGAAGGAGACTGTTCTGAGCTCCCGTGTCAGCACTGCCCTGGGCACGGCCCGGTTCCTACATAACCTTGTGTCACCAGCACCGCATTCTCTCTCCCCCTTCCCATTCCCTCAGCAAACCATGGACATGAGTGGAATGCTCTGCATGGACTTCCAAAGCTAAAAGGTGATTGTCTGGGCCATGTGTATGGGCAACAGAGAGCAACTGGCACCCCCAAGAGGTGTCCAAGGTGAGGTAGAAGAGACCACCAAGGTGAGGTGGAGGGTACATGTGCCTCTTCCCCTCGTTGGCCATGTGGCTAGCTCAGGGCAGCTACTGCTCCTGGATATGTTGTATTTGTGTCATTGACAGCAGAATGGTCTGAGATGGTAAGTAAAAGCCACTCCAGACCCCTTCTCAACATTGTGCCTTGCTGAACAGGGAGCTGCTGTGAGCTTTGTGCCCACGTGGCTCCAGCATTACCATTGCAGGTGATGTGGATCTCTTCTCGTTGGTCATCACAGGACTGTGGGTTCCAGGGAGCAGAGGGGCACTGCCAAAAGGAGCTGTTCCTCTTCCCACACTCAACATGATCCAGCCATGTGTGGCCAGATACCTTGCCATATGGCAGGCCTGTTTCAAGGAACCCTCCATCTCCACAGCCCAGCTGTTTGCAAACCAGAGGCACGGTGCTCGGAGACATGGAGTTGGAGCAAACACTCCCCCATGTCCCGTTGTAGAAAACCTGCAGGCGCCCAGAGCAGCCATCACTGTTCTCCAGCCTCAAGGCCATGGACTCTAGAAGGAAAAACACAAAGCTGGGGGGAACAAGCTGGTCCTGGAGTGAGCAGAGAGAAACATAACAACAATTCCCCAGGGCATTCTACGGCATCCCTGAGTAGGGAGGGTTATTCTAAGAAGCAGGGACTCTTCTAGACATCCCAGGGCTCCGATAGTCAGAGGGCACTGCCAGCAAGACACTGTTTTACCAAGGGAGCAGAGAGAAGCATCCAGTGTGCAGCACTACCTTCCCCCCTCCACTCTGTGGGGACACCTGAGCTCTCCCTATAGCCCTGAGTAGGTCCAGTGGGGACTGTGCATGGGTGTCCCCAGGACCAGATAGGAAGGGGGTTCAGGGTAGCCACGGGCAGTTCCACCCTGACCAGCTTCTCCCTTGTCCCCTCATGAAGCACCAGGCTCCCACCACCACTGCCCACAGTGACCACACAGACCTGAGCAGACAACTCCTGCATCCTCTTTGTGCCTGCAGTTGTGCTGACCCCAGGGCCTGGCCGGGCAGTCCCAGAGAGCAGCTTCATCCCCGGAGCAGTTCACTTCATCCAGCCAGATCTGCCCAGAGCCTTCCCCGTAATGAGCAGAGACAGTGAAATTCACAGCCACCCCGCAGCCCAGCTGGCGGCAAACAACGGTGGCATCCAGCAGGTCCCAGGAGTTGTCACAGACGGTCCCCCAGGTGCCGTTGTAGTAGATCTCCACTCTCCCAGCGCAGCGCCCTGCCCTGTGCACCAGCCGGACCTGCCGGCTCCCTACACCCAGGAGAGACCCGTCTGTCAGGGGCTTGCAGCCCTGGGGAGCACAGCACATTGGGGACTGTCTGGGCAACTCACCCGAGCAAACCACCCCCACGTCCTCGGCAATTCCTGCAGGCGCTGCCGCAGGCAGGGAGGTGTTGCAGAGGGTCAGATGAGTCTCCTTCCCTGCACACTGGACCCTTCTTAGCCCCACAGGGCCCGTTCCTCGCTGAGGCTTTGGCGGGTTGTAGGCTTGCTCTGCCTCTCCGCACTGGAGCTGCCTGCACACCACGCTGGCATCGTTCAGGTCCCACTGGTCATCCAGGACGCGGGCCCACGTCCCATTCAGAGGCATCTCCACTCGCCCGTCACAGCGGCTCCCTCCACCCACCAGCCGCAGGGATCCAGAAAGTCCTGCACAGAGAGAGAGGAAATGTCTTGAACCCTGCCTTATGTCTCCCATTTCTCATGCCCTTGGACATCCTGGAGCTCACCTATCCATATCCAGCTCACAGTGAGGAGCTCAAGGATGGGAGTTCTCCAAGGGATTTTGTTTTCCAGGCCCTAAATCTTGCTGAGTTCTAATATCGTCTCAGTGACAGAAATGGGAAAGCATTGGAGGTCAAGTCAAACCCCAGAACCACCAGATATGTCCTTAAGGATAAATCCAGAGTAGCTTCAGCAAGAGGAAGTGGTGGCCTGTACAAGGCCTGGGTGAGGATGAGCAGTAGCCTTGCTTCATCTCCAAGCTGGGACTGGCTGCTGCTGGGATAGCTCTGCCCTTCTACATCCCCGTGGATCTGGGATGTGGAGCTTGCGTCCTTAGCAAGAAGCAGAGGGATGAAGGCCTTTCTTACAAAACAGGACAAGTTTGAGGTTCATACTGACAAGGAGCAAGGGCAAATCCCAGCCCCAAGGTGCTGCTCAGCTTCAGGGATTGGACTAGATGGTCTCTAAAGGTCCCTTCCAACCTTAAGAATTCTGTGATCTTATGATTGCTCCTGCTGTGCACACTCATGGCAGATTCTGTGGGCAGTCTGACCAGGGTCTACAGGTCTGCTCTCTGGCCTGGGATGGGGTATGGGCTGCAGGAGGGAGCAGAGGATCTTTCACAGCTGCAGGGCATGGAGCTGTGTCCCACAGTTCCCTCCTGGGCCTGGGTCCCAGGACAGAGTAGAAGAGCCCAGGCCTGGTGCTGGCCCCAAGGCCTGAACCAGATGCCCTGGAGTGGCAGAGATGCCTGCTCCCTGCTCAGCTCTCATCTCCCCCAAGGAAACGTGCTCTGCATGAACAGGCAAAACTCCCTGAATCCTGCCATGGGAACCCATAGTTTCTGGAGCAGGAAATTCAGTTTGTCATTGACAGACACTCCCCTGCTTTGCGTTTCTATGTCACACATAGGGTGCAAGTTGAGTTAATCCTCCATTTTCCTTGAACTCACCTGAGCAAAAAACACCAGCAATGTTGTCCGGTGAGCATGGGGACACCCCCAGAGCAGTCACAGGGCACTGTCCCAAATGGGATTCGGTCCCATTACAGTGGAAAGTATCTCTCCAGACAGGTCCAGTTCCTCTCCTAAAGTGCCCTCCTGCAGGAATGGACTCAGCAAATCCGCAGTTGAGTTGTTGACAGAGAACATGAGCATCGGAGATGTCCCAGCCAGAATCACAGAGGGTTCCCCAGGCCCCCTCCACCTCGATCTCCACTCGCCCGGAACACGCCGTGCTGCCATTCACCAGCCTGAATCCTGTGTAGTCTGGGGAAAAAGGAAGGAAAGTGGGGATGGTTTTGTGCTCCAGCACCCTCGGGTACTGGAGGAGACGCCAAGGGGATAGCAGCCCTTTCTGCTCCTTCCACATCATTTCAACATTACAGACAAAACTGTATTCTAACCGTGCTCAGCACGGTCACGTCCCTGCTCCCCTATTTCTTGGCACATAGCTTTTGCATGGCATTTCACACCGCCTCCCCAAATGCTCACGTGTGCAGGTGACACCAGCGTAGTTGGCATGGCTGCAGGTCTGGTTGCTGAGGGACCTCTTGGGGCAGGACGAGAGGAAGGGCTCGTTCCCCACACACTGCAGCTCTCCATCCCAAATGGGACTGACCCCCTCTCCAAAGTGAGCTCCCCCATGGATGGACAGGGCAGCGCCACACTGCAACTCCCTGCAGATAATGTCAGCAGCTTTCACACCGAAGTGTGAGTCACAGACTGTTTTCCACTGGTCTCCGTCTCTGATCTCCACACGTCCTGAACAGGGGCTGTTTCCTCCAACCAGTCGAACAAATCCTGGGGAAAAAAAAATAAAAAAAACCCCACAATGACAGGGAGTTGCAACAGGCTTCAGGCAGTTACACAGCAGCCACATCCAAAGGGTTCCATTAATGTCAAACAGCAGCTCTCAGTAGGTTTTGACGACAGAAACCATTCAACATCCCCTGCACCTCTTCTCACATCCACACAGTGCTCTGGAGCTTGTCTCAATCACAGACCGAAAAGCACAGGCACCACTCAGGGAAACGCTGCTGCCCCAGAGGCTGTCTCAACGCCCAGGACAGGTCCCCAGCACCACAGCCCTAACAGTTGCTGCAGCCTGTTCAGCCCTGCAGAGCTCAGAGCTAGACTGGGAAATTGCCTCAGCAGCCCTAAATGCTCCCTCTTCCCAGGGTATCCTGCACTGTTGGGACTGTCAGTGACACGGACCCAGCAGGACCGGCCTGAGCCTGTGATGATGTGGGAGGGAGCAGCCAGCAGCACAGACACCAACCCAGAGCTCATGGGGGACTGATCAGTGTGGGGTGGCCCTGGACAAGGAATGCCCTGCTCATTGTCCTGCTTCTCTGCCCCAGGCTCTGCTCCTGTCTCCTCTGAAAAGCCCCTTTGGGTCAGCCAAGGAACTCCTGTCTGTGAGGGGAATGACTCCAGGAGCCTTGGCTGTCTCGTACCACTTCCCTGGCCATGGGGTGCCAAGCAAGTCATCCTGAGGTGTGGGGCACAGGGACACCCAGCACTGCGAGAAATGTCCTGGAAGAACCTGAGGAGATTGATGGAGACCTAGACCCTGTAGGGCAGGGTGGGGAATTCATCTCCTAGACTGAGGAACCACCTGATCGTGGGATGAGCCCCCAGGATCTTGATGTGCACCCTGTGGTGGGCTCACCCGGGCCTTTCCCCAGGGACAGCATCAGCAACAGCCGCAGATGGGCAGTGAGAGTTACCCACACATTACTCCTTCAGGGCACAGCCTGCTTAGTCCCCTGATCCCAGGCCTGACCCCAGAGGTGGGGAACTGGATGAGTCCTTACCTGAACAAACAGCTCCAGCGTCCTCATCATGATCGCAGTTATGCTTACCCCAACCATCATGTGCACACTCAGACAAGGCAGTCTCGGTGCCTTGACAGCCTACAGAGTCTAGCCAAATTGAGCCCGATCCTGGCCCAAAATATGCATCCTGAGGGGCTTGGAGAGCAGATCCACAGCCCAACTGCTTACAAACTACAGCAGCATCTTCCATTTCCCAGTCATCATCACACACGGTCCCCCATTGGCCCTGGAGTTTCATCTCCACTCTTCCAGCACAGCGGCTGTCTCCATCCTCCAGCCTCACCTCCGCAGCACCTTCAAACACAGACACGGGGCCAGTTAGGAGGGCACCGAACCCCAACACAGTGACTGTTTAGGGTCCTAGGGCTGAGTCGCCAGACCTGAGGTTTGAGACCTCTCCCCTCTGCATTCTTGGGGTCTGCAGGGACCAGTTTCTTTGCCTCCATGGCCTCCTTTGCCACCATGGGTACCACTGAAATCCACCCCTCATCTGCAGGGCTCTGTGGGTCCCCAGGGAGTACTGACATGATCCCCATCTTCTGTCCCAAACTTCATTCCCTCCTCACTTACAGGGGAGAACTCAGTCCCTTGGCCAGGACCCTTGCATAGGGCACCTCTGCAGGAGGGTGAGCAAAGGTCTCCTTGTCTCTGTGGGCCACAAACTGCCCCTGCTCAGGCCTGGCAACCCTGACTTTGGGTCAGTGAACAGCACAGAAAGCCTCCTGGGAACCCTGGAGCTGGCTGTGCACTCGAATCGCTGAGTGCTGCAGTCACCAGCCGAGTCAGCACTAGCTCCAAGGGCATAGAGCTGGGGAAACAGGATGTCCACCAAGGGTGGCAAGGGCGAGGTGTCTACAAGAACATGCTGGCACCGACTGTAATAAGCAGAGGAGCCCTGGAAGCACAAATACCCTTCTCCCACTCAGAGGGGAACAGGGTCTTGACTTGAGCACTTCTGACCCTTGTCTTGCTGCTCCGTGGGAAGACGCAACATTTCCAGAGGGATCTCAATGACCTCACTGTTGCGCGCTGGCCCCATGTCCATAGGTTAGGGTACAGACACTTACCCCAGCACAGCTGCACCCAGACGAGCAACCACAGCACCCAAGAGATGAGGAGTCCCACTGCCTCCATCCGCAGCCTCCTGCCCTGACGGCACTGCCCTGATGCACCTTGTCCCTGCCACAGGTCCTGTTACGCAGGACAACAAATATGGGAGGCCAATATATATCTGCATGTGCTGGCCCAGCTCCCCAGCGAGCCAATCGAAGGAGCAGGCACCTTTTTAGACGTTATCGGGAGTTATCTCCCTTCTGACACAGCCCAGCCCTCCAATGAACTTCTCAAGTGCTGTTCATGACCATATATGCGGCACGGCTCCACTGATGTCATTGTCATTGCTCTGGGGCATCATCATGGGGCCCATCCCAGTAGGACAGGGCAGATCAGGGAGGGAAATGGGTCTGTCACGCTTGATATTCCACTCAGGTGACTGGAAACTTTGGGGATCTCACATACTGTGTTTGCCTGAGTGCCTAAGGTGCAAGTGTCCAATGAGAATAATGAGAATTGTGGAGCTAGGATTGTCCCTGGGATGGGCTGTGTCAGGAAGGGAAGGAAAGAGGAACAGCCCCTGATCCTGCTACAGCCCCGCTGTGCTGGGAGCAGCAGCAGTGAAAGGTCTCTTTGCCATGGCCAGAGACACGTCCTGTGAGTGCGGTCTCGTCCATCCCTTCTTGGACAGCCTGGTGCTGGTGCCTTGGTCAGGAGAAGGGAGCTGGGACATTTCACTCCTCTGACATCAGACAGGGCAGCCCAGGCATTCAGAGCCCCCCAGCTCTCAGGGTGTTCAGCCAAGAGCCCGTTATTCCCTTGCCCGGGCTGATCGGCAGATCAAAGCCTCGCCTGCAGGTGCACAAACCACAACCCACGTGACCTCGGCAGCCTGCGCTGCGCTCTCCCTGCAGCAGTGACCGAACCAGGAAGACGGTGGTTTCTCTCTGGGCTCAGTGCCCCAAGCAGTGTCACTGCATGCAGCCACTGTGGCAGCTCCAGGACCTGCTCCCAGGGATTGGGCTGCAGGGGCAGCTCCTGTTGCCTTTGCACTCATGGGTGCTGGGTGCAGGTCCTAGAAGTGCAGTGCAATTTCTCATCAGTGATGCTGCGTCTCACCTCACCTACTGCTGCTGCACACTTTCATACATTTCCATTACATTAGGCTTTCATGTATGGTTATGTATTTTACTTTTTTAACAGAACAAGTGCTCTTTTTTATTGAGAAATGCTGGGCATTTTATTAGATACTTCAAATATTATTGTGTCTTTCGTTTCTTTTTAGCACCTTACTTTAAAATGCTTTCATGGGATGCTATTCTTATCCTCTCTGGAGCACCCTGCTTTTAACTTCTTCATCTTCACCTTCCCAGCAAGCCTGTGGCTTGGAGGCAGATTGTGAGGTCACTGCTGCTTGAGTGCCTGATAGGCCAGCAGCAGGCGCATGGGTGGGATATATGCTTCTGAGGTCATTCCAGCTGCAGTAGCTGATGGGTCAGCAGCAGGCTCATGGCTTGGATGCTGACCCTCACGTCAGGGCTCCCTCAGTACCTCACAGGGCAGCAGCAGGTAAATGCCTTGGATGTTGTGAGCTCACTTCCCCCAGAGCCCCGATAGATCAGCAGCAGGCGCATAACTTTTGATGCTGATTGTGAGGTCGCAGCAGCTGGAATGCCTGTTAGGCCAGCAGCAGGCACATGGCCACGTGGCAGGAGTGTTGACTGTGAGGTCGCAGTCCTGCTGTGAGGACTCAGCACCTGATAGGCCACTAGAATGCACATTAGATGGAAGGTGACTGTGAGGCCACAGCTCCCTGAGTGCCTCATGGGTACAGGGCTCAGGTGCTGATTTTTTTCTGGTTTTGGCAGAACAGTAGCAGAGCCATGGCTTGCAATTGACTGTGAGGTCACTTGTGCCCGAGTACCTCATGGGCAAGGAGCAAGCACATGGCTTGCTCACTGACTGTTAACTGGCATGGTGCATGAGGGACACAGTGGGGACAGGACCAGGCAAGGCAGGAGTTTTTATTCCCCCAAAGACTTTGAAAATGGACTTTCTCACAACATCCCTTTTCATCATTGCTCATGTTCCGTTTCCACCTTAAGGAAGAAAATTAAGCAGTCCCAAGTGGCTTCACTTGGTTGAATGTTTCCTCTCTCTTGCGCCTATTCTTCCACCAAAAAGAGGCATCTGCGGACATTTTTCTCATGCCTTTCTTTGCGGGTGAAATTAACTCTTTCTTCTCCAAGAGCCTTTGCACTCAATTTCCATGCTTGGAAACTTCTGACATACTACAGTCCCCAAGGTGATATTAGAGCAGGAGTACACATGGAGAAACCTAGCACAGACAATGCAGGAAAACCAAGCAAGCTCCCTGCTGCTGGACAGGAGTCATTTCCATAGCCCACAAACCCTTGAAATCAGAGATTCCTAACACTGCAGGCCTACATGCTGCTGGGACAGGGGTGATCTCTCAAAGTCCATTCTTCACCAGGTGCAAGCTCTTGGTCTATCAGGGACCCAAAGAGAGATATCGTCATAGTCATGTTCTTGCTCCTGGCCTGTAAGCCTCTGAGAGAGAAATTAACCTCACTGTAACTTCTTCAGCCCTAAGACAAATGCTGATGTACAGAATCATAGAATCATAGAATGCTTAAGGTTGGAAGGGACCTCTAGAGGTCATCTAGTCCAACCCCCCTGCACACACAGGGTCACCTAGAGCATGTGGCACAGGACTGCATCCAAGTGGGTTTTGAAGATCTCCAGAGAAGGAGACTCCACAACCTCTACAGGCAGCCTGTTCCAGTGCTCTGTCACCCTCACTATTAAAAAATTTTTCCTTAAGTTCATGTGGAACTTTTGGTGCTTCAGTTTGTGGCCATGACCTCTAATTCTGTCGGTGGCCACCACTGAAAAGAGACCAGCACCATCCTCCTCACTCCCTCCCTTGAGGTACTTACATGTACTGATCAGATCCCCTCTCAGCCTTCTCTTCTCCAGGCTGTACAGGCCCAGCTCCCTCAGCCTTTCCTCATAGGGCAGATGTTCCAGGCCCCTGATCATCCTTGTAGCCCTGCGCTGGACTCTCTCCAGCAGCTCCACATCCCTCTTGTACTGTGGAGCCCAGAACTGGACACAATACTCCAGATGCGGCCTCACCAGGGCTGAGTAGAGGGGCAGGATCACATCCCTCAACCTGCTGGTGATGCTCTTCTTAATGCACCCCAGGATCCCATTGGCCTTCTTGGCCACGAGGGCACACTGCTGCCTCATGGTCAACTTATCATCCACCATGACACCCAGGTCTTTCTCTGCGGAGCTGCTCTCCAGAAGGTCAGTCCCCAGCCTGTACTAGTGTCTGGGGTTACTCCTCCCCAGGTGCAGAACCTTGCACTTGGCCTTGTTGAATTGCATGAGGTTTTTCACTGCCCAGTTGTCCAGTCTGTCCAGGTCCCTCTGGATGGCAGCGCAGCCCTCAGGGGTATCATCTGTTCAGGCAGATGTGATCTCAGAAGCACAGACCTAGTTGTGCTCTGGTAGAAGTCACAGTCACTTTCCAGCTGCAGCTCTGCTGCTATCCAATCAGTTCTTCACTCAGCAGGGACCTCACAAGGAAAACAGGCAAGCCTTCATTCAGCTGCTGGCCTATCAGGTACTCCAGAAGAAAGGACCTCATCAACAGTCAAGCCATGAGGCTTCTGCTGACTGCTCAGCTACTCACAGGGACTTGACGCTGTTTTTATCCTGTCAGAGTTCTCATAAACACTGGTGACCTCACTCTCTGTCCCTGACCATGGGGCTGTTGCCACCTGTAGCTCCCCCTGTCTTCCTCCAAGGCTGTGCCAGCTCCTGAACAGCCTCCCCGATTCACCTCATGGCTTCCCAAGGCTCACAGTGAGCAAAACAGCCAGCAGACACCAGCTACTACACCAAAAAAATAAAAAAAAATGAGCTTTTGCCTAGGTCTTACCTACACCTTGGTCTATGACATATTAGGAATCGGAGAAAAGCCTGTGAGTAATTCTTAGCACTAACTTCTAATGGGAGGATTGCATGGGAGCAGAGACGATGAAACTGAAGACAGCAGGGCCTCCTGTTCCAGTCAGGGCGGCAAGCCTTCCCTCAGCTGCCAGCTGTGGTTCCTTCTAAAATGCGGCACAAACACAGCAAATCCTCTGCACTTCTCTCGCACTGGCTCCCCAGGAGCTGCTGCAACTCAGGACATGGCCTCCAACCCCCCAGGGCGGGTGCAGCGTGGGCCCTGCCTCCAGGCCCAGGCTGCGGAGGAAGCTGCCCTGCCTGCTGCGAGCACAGGAAGCTGCCTCACTGCTGGCGCTGCTGCCCAAGGGCTGTTTGCCCCATGCCCTGAGCGAGCAAGCAGCCACACCGCCCTGTGCCCTGCTGTGCTGTGCTGTCCACAGGCACCACAGGCACCGTCCCACAGAGCTGTGCCCTGCTCTCCCGCCCGCTCCACTCTGCCCTCCTGCTCAGACTCCCCTCACACATCTCCTTTCCTGCCTCTTTGCCTTCTGCCTCCTTCCTCTTTCTCTACTCTCTCTGCTGTCCCCCAGCTCTGGGGATGGTAGCAGTGCCTGGCACCAACCGCCATGGAGCCAGCACTGTGAAATGTTGGGGCACTGCATGTGCTGAGTTCAACTGGAACTGGCCAGCAGTTATCAAAGACAGTGGGAAGGGAGAGAGGAGAAGAATTGCATTTCTGGGAGAAAAAGGAATTGGAACTCATGGGCTGTATCTAAAGAACTCCAAGTTGGATGCGAAAATAAAGTTAAAGCGTTGCCATAAGGACATGTAAGATATTTACGCTGTTCAGCCGTACCACTGGTTTCATCTTACTCTATGTGCTGTTAACTGTCCAAGATTGCAAATAAACTTCCCACTGATCTCACTTTAGGGTTATGAAACACATTTGTGGACACTGTTTCTCTTTGTCAACATAGCATTGCAGCCTCCAGACAAAAATCCAAGTGACATGACTGAGTTTAGTAGTTCAGAAGAAACAAAAATAAAAATGGAGAAAAGTGACACAGTGCGGACAACCTGATCTCCCTTTGCACCTGTGCATTTAACTGATTTTCACATTGAAATAGCAAAGGATTAACATAAACTTTGTGGCTTAAATGTCAATAGGTGATAACACCTGGGAAGACCTGGTGAGGAGGCAATGTCTGGCAGAGAACATGGAAGCAGCCTCAATGTGTGAAACTACCCATTGGCCAAATTCCCACCAGGACCAGGCAGGCATATCCGATTTGTCAACAATGTCCGGCTGCTTCTTTGCTTAGCGCAGCTGAGGTAAGGAAATTGTTCTAGCAGATAAAAGGGAGCCCTTGGTTTACATTGGGCAAGTTCCAACTGCTCATCCAACTCATGCGTCCAGCATCCTCCTGTCAGCAACCACCCTGCATGCCTCCCTGGGCTCCCCATGCCGCCTGGAGTCCAAGTCTTCTATTAAATCTGTTCTGTTTAATCCCTCACAAACTTTAAGTGTCTCTGCCAATATCCGCTGCTTTCTTGCCTGCCTTCCTGTCACTGGAACAAATGCCAACATTGTGTTAAGGTTTTTGTTATGCTCTTTTAACAAGCTCTTGCTAAATTTTATTCCCACGACATAACTCACTGTTGTTTTGATGATCCTGCAAGTTGGAAGGACAAAGATGACTACACAAACCCATATATATATGTGTGTGGGTTTGTGCCCTGCGCATACATATATACATATATATGTATATGTATATATATGTGTGTGTGTTTTATCTAAAAAGATACACAACACTTTCTTTGGTCCTTAATGTTTTAAGACATGCTGTGTTTTAAATCAACATACCCAAATACTCTCTGGATGTTTTCTGTGTGGGAAAAAGAAGCTGAGTCAATTTGATCAATGATTACAATGTATTTCATTGGAACTATAATTCCTACTTTTATCTTCATGCTTTCTTCTTGCACATGTTTATAAAAGCCTCCTTGAATTTTTTTTCTTTCCTCTCCTCTCTGCTGTACATCCTCTCACACTTAAAACAGCCAAGACTGCATAGAAAGACCCAGCACTCTGAAGAGTTTGACACACGTATTTACCTGTTGTAGTCAAGCAGTGTTTCCTTCTGTCTACTAGGCATGTGATGAGACTCATCTTCAAAGAAGCCTCAATACTACTGAATGCATCATCTTTTATGATAGGATTTGTATTGTCTGAAAGACCAAAGATGCTCATTTACTTCCCTGAATAGTCCCTATCCCTCACTTGCATTAGCACAGCTTTGAAATGAGTGTTGATATATATGATCTTGCATTTCTTGATTTAATGGGAACATGCTATTTGCTTGAAACTTTATCCTACCACACATCTGAGACTGTACCAGTCTCTGCAAAGCACTCTTGAATATTATGATTTGTCTGTTTCTGCAATGGTGAAAACTCCTCTTAAGAAAAATGATTGTCAGGAATGCCTCATGTAGTTCTGCAACACCAAAACAATATATATAATATGTGTATACCTGTATACATTTATATATCATGACAGAACACTTAGGTCACCACATAAGTGCATGAACTATGTGTTACACAGTTCATTGGTACCAGTTGAGAAATCTTGGTATAAAATCAAGAGAAGACTTCAGTGTGTGGAAAACAAAACAAAACCGAACCCTGCTTGCATGAATGAACACGGTGATGAATTTATTCAGTGGACTCTGGGCTCCATTCTGGATCCATGGCAGCAGGACCTATCGTGAGTCCCCAGTACCCAACCCAGTATGGAGGCAGCTCAGGCTTCCCTGGAGAGCTTGAGCCCCATAGGGAACAGCCCTGTTGTCTTCAGAGGCAGAAGCATCCTAACAGTCCATGTCACAGCCCAGTTCCTGCTGACCAGCCACGCAGACTGAAGTGACTTCACAGGCACTTTACTGATGTTGGTCTAACCAATAGCTGGACAAAAGTGACCTCACAATCTACACGGAATCCAAGGGTGACTTTGCAAGAACCCTCAGCAACCAAGCTGCTCCTGGACAGAGATGTCTGTCTGCAGCGCCTGCCAGGTTGCCATGGGGTCCCATGGGTCCCAGGGGGCCAGGCCCAGCTCCACAATAGTATTACCCAATATATAAATATATTGTCCAATAAGAAGCTTCTGGGATGGAGTAGGATACAGTTCCTTCCTGTGTGTTACACAAACTCAGGAGGTTTCCTTGCCCAAGCTATGGGGCACACAAGCTTGTCTAAGCTCCCACTGCAGTCAGTGGAGATGAAGGGAGGAAGCCAGCCGTTCAGGCATACACACACATTTTGACTTTTGAAGGGGCAAATGTCCAACATGTAGGAATGTCTACTTGCTCTGATGCAGCAACTGTGAGACTCACAGCCTTCTAGACTATTACCTAAGGGCTGGGTGGAGAATCTCCTTTACAACATGCAGTGACCCTTGATGCCTGCATTCTCTAGAACATCACTCAAAAAGAAGCTCAGGCCTATGCAAACCCAGGCTTATGTAAGAGCTTCTGTAATTCAGAGCAGACACTTGATTTAATGCAGTAACAATAGGTCTGCAAGGGCCATGTCACATATATAGGATGTGACAACACATATATAGGACAACCACATTTCTAGTTAATTCGAGATGAGATCAACAGGAAAATCAGGCCCTTTCAGAGTGTTTGGTGGGCAAACACTCCAGAGCATCTTGGATTGCCCACCTCTTCCCAAACAATAGATCCCCACCTGTGCCTTTAGGCACACACTAATAGCTGACACAATGAGCTTCAGTACAGGGGACATTGAGATATTTGGGCATTCAGCCAATGGAATCCTCATGGAGTTAGTTAAGGAGATAGGATAAGTCCTGCACATGGGGAAGAATACCCCCCATATATCAGGACATGTTGGCACCTGACTGCCTCAGGAACGGCCTGAGGAGAAGGGCCTAGATGTTGTGAGGGACACTGTGCAAGGCAGTGGTGCATGCTCACTGTGAGTAAGCCCTGATGCCCATAAGGTTTAATCAGTAGGAGTACGGCCATCCAGACAAAGAGAGTTATTTTATCATCCTTGACTCAGCACTGCTGTGTGCCATTGTTGGGCTGCCAGGAGCTTTCCTTTGTAGCAAGAAGCAGCATGGAAAGAGGAAACAACACCAAACTGTAGGCTAGGAAGCTCAGACTGGCATTAGCATGAAGAAATATCACTTGAAGGGTAGTGCTGTGGTGCAACAAATCACCAAGAGGGAATCAGTGAAAATCCTATGGCTTTGTGTTTCAAGAAAGAGACGGTATGGATAGAAAGACAACAGTGAAGGGAGGGAGATGCCAGGGTGAGAAAGATGGGAAGCAGTTTGGGTGACACCTGCAGAGCTCTAGAGCAATACAGAAATGTAACTCATTAATCAAGCAGAAGTAGATGTTCCATCATCATCTGACAACAATTTTTTTCACTTCATCACCATGAGTTAGTACTGCTATGTTTAAAATGCTGATGATATTGTCTGATGAACATGAACATGGAGTTTCACTTTCCACTTGTTGCTAAGTCGAAGCTTGCAGCCTACTACTGGTCAGCTAGGGAGTCCAATTCGATTTTTGAGACTGTTAAATTAATCTGGTACTGGCGTAACCATGGTGTTAGTAATGTGTTCTTCCCGGGATATTGGTGCTTTAGAAATTGCCCCATCAAAACAGCAGGGAGATTGTGACTTTTTGCTACAAGGTCTGAATGTTGTGTCTGGTTTTGAGGCATTCCCCTTCCTTTATGAGCAGGCCTGATCCACCCTTCTGAGAGCACTTTTTCTCTGCTTGTTGGAGGTGGGAAGTGACGACATGCAGGGCTGTGAGTGGACATACTGAGGAAGTGCTTGTTGCAAACCTTTGGAGGACTAGAAGGGAATGGATGTGATGGAGAGTTGGGTTTTCTTTGTTTTTGGGGCACTTGGACATGTCCTGTGTGCTGCCCTCTGTGGTTCTGTGCCCTGTATGTCACTGACACAGACACACTTACTGACTGTCAATCCCTGTTACAGAGCCTGGTGGTGGTCCCTGTGTCTCAGTGCTCCAAATGAGAGGAGGTAACTGGAAAGAGCAGTGCTGTGGGTGGGAGTGCTTCCAGGCTGGGGAACAGGGGAGTGCTGCAACGTGAGGAGGTGAGGTTCCTCTCAGAGCCCAAGCTGATGTGGTGGCATGGGCCAGAGATGGTGGCAGCCTGTTGCCTTTGCTGCAGTGAGGTTCAGGCCTTGAGCTTGATAAGTTCTTGACAGGGTTTGCAGGCAGGACACTGCTTAAAGGCCAGGGAAGGTTTCCCCTTCTTCTGAGATGTGAAGCAAGCTTGCTTTTCCCCTGCTTTCCTAGTGTATTTGCTAATGAGAGCTTTCCCCTGCAGCAGTGTTTGCTGAGGCTGAAAGGAGGCCCTGGGAGATGTTCATTGCCAGCTGGGCATTAGTGCTGGAAGCTCTTTGAAGGCATGAAGGCCTTCTGGTGTGATTAGTTTTTGTAGATGGGCAAGTATGTTCTTGGGAGCTGACTCTCAAGTGGCTGAGTCCTTCCTGGGTCAGATGTATTTGGAGGAGCCTCTTTGAATAGGAGAACCAAGGCAAGAGTGCCTTGCAAAGACGACACCATCCAGGTGTCTCTTCCTTTTAGATGCAGACTCTACAAGGTCCTTCACCATCCAGGTGTAGTGTGGCCTTTCTGTGCTGCAGTGGGAAAATGAGGGAGCACCCAATGCATAGACATCAGCATGCTACGTGTTGACCCTGTTGACCCGTTTTTCACCTGCACTTCATGGTGGATATGAGGAGATACACTTAGCTCTAGGTGCATTGCTTAGAGTAGCTGCAGTCAAAGAAGTGATGGTGAGCACACACATCCTACAACTCTCTTCCCAACTTTTTGGCATGTATTATGGCCTCTCTGTTCTTGATGCATTTTATCCCTGACTCCCTTGTGGGTACCTTGTGTGCTGCGAAGATGAGTTGTCATGCAAGTGTAAGAGAGCCTGTGGTTCTGCCTTCTTTTTGTTCAAATGCGAATGCCTTTTGTCATTTCATAAGAAGATGTTTCTTGTGCCTCACAGCTCTAGGGAAGAGAAAGCCTGAGGATGGGAGGCTTGATGATGAGGCTCAGCACCTCTTGAAAGCTCACAGGGGCTACAAGTAGGGAAGCACCTTGGGTGAATGCCTTGAGGGCATGAGAAGCAAAAGTGAGAGGCAAGAGCTGGCCTGCCAGCCCCCTTGAGAGTACTTCTCTGCTTCCTGTAGGTGAGAAGTGGCAAAGCACAGGGCTGTGAGTAGGCATTCTGATGAAATGTCTGTTGAGATGGAGAGTTGGACCTTTTGCCACGTGATGGCCCCAGGATTTGGCTGCTCAGCATGGGAGGAGGTGGCTGGAGAGAGCTTTGCTCTGCTCCCAGAGCCCAGATTGCTATCCTAGTATCCTTCTGGAAGACCATGGTGAGGGCTGTTGACAGCGATGTTCCCTCCTCGATAGGAGCCACGGATGCTCACAGTTTGGTGCTTTCTGTCAGCTGAGGTTCATGCTTGCAGTTTCTGAAGTTCTTGATGCCTCTGTGACTCTTTGGGATTTTATTGACTCCCCGGGGCAAAGTTTCCTTCTCCCTCCTTAAAAGCTTTCTGCTGAATATGGACCTCATTGCATCTTCCCATCTAAGACCCTAATCCATTCTGATCCCTAAGAGGAATGGCTCATTCATCAAAGCAGTCAGAGCCATTTCTCCACTTTGTGCCTTCCCAGAGCCTTTCGGGGGAGATGCCATCTCAGAAGAAGCCAAGCCTCTCAGGGTGGTGCGTAGCTCTGAGACTGCTCTCCTTGGTCATCGGTGGAGGCGGCATCTCCAGAGCCCCAGATACCTTTGGAAAGAGTCTCAGAATAGCAGATGCCTTGAGCCTGCAAGGGGGCGGCATCTGCAGGCAGGGGTCCAATGCCATTCTCCAGTGAAGTTTTGATTATCTCCTAGGATCGAGATCTGAGAATCTCTCTGGATCTCTGTGCCACAGTTTGGTCACCATCCTCATGGAGAAAAATATTTGTTTTTAAAATCTAGGAAGAGTTTCTCATTGTCCAACATGACCCTGTAGCCTCTCATGCTATTAGTGTGCATCTACAAGAAAATCTGTCTTCAATGTGCTGTAACTGTGCACAGCGTGAAGATCCCCCATGACTGAACAAAGCCAGCTTTCCCAGCCTCTCTGCCCCACACTCCAGCCCCTCACCATCTGAGTGTCCCTGTACTCGAGGTACTGACAGACCAGTGGTAGGAGCATGGCTGCTGTTTCTGTTGCTGAGGTCACTTGTAAATCCATGCCTTCCAGGACAGCCCGAGCCCCATGGTTGCTGTCTGTGGTTATGAGGTCAGGGTGCCTCAGTGCATGATATTTGAGGGATAGATAAATGTCCTTGTGAGATCACCTCTGCCAGAGGCCCTGAGGGGCCAGTGCCTGAGCCGTGCCTGCTGCTTTGGTTGTGAGGTCTCTTGTGTCCTGGGGAATGATAGCCCTGTTCTGGTTGTGTGGTTGTTGCTTATGGTTGTGAGGTCACTTGTGCCTAATGGCCTGATAGGCCAGTCCTGGTCATGTGGCTGTTTTGGGTGGTTGTGAGGTCACCTCCGCCTGAGGCACTGACATGCCAGCACTAGACTCATGGCTGCTCTTTGTGCTTGTGACATTAGCAAGGCTGCTGTCTGTGGCTGTACAGACACTTGTCTCTCAGTGCCTGATAGGCTAGTCCTGGTTATGTTGCTGCTGTTTGGGCTTGTGAGGTCACCAGTGACCAGTGCCTAATAACCCAGAACTGGTTACAGAACTGCTGTTTGGGCTTTTGAGGTTACTTGTGTCTCGCTGAAGCTGGCTTGGCTGTGTCAGGACCTTCTGGTGTGGAAGTGGAGAGCAAAAAAAAAAAAAGTATGAAGAGTAGCTGGAAGCAGGAACAGGCTGCAGTTGAGGAATAGAGAAACAAGTCCTGGGTATGCAGTGATGGGGTCAGGGCCACAGCTCAGCTGGAGCTGAGACTTGCAAGAGAAGTCACGGAAAACAGGAGTTTTCTCTGCTAAATGAGTAGACTGAACTGGAAAGTACAGGTACCTTGCTGAATGGGGTGGTTTTGCTAATGGCAGCAAAGCAGGTGAAGCTGAGCTCCTGTGTATCGCCTTTGCCTCAGGCTTCAGCAAAGGGTCTCTGGGCCTCTATGCTTAGGGAAGGGATTCAAGGAGGAAAAGAGCAAGGAGCAGTGCAGGAGGATGAAGTCAGGATCCTTTGATCCAAGTGGGCAGGCTGTCTGTTAGACCTGCCTGGAGATAACAGGGCTCATTCTAAGCCTGGTTACTCTCACCAGACCTGATTCTGGTTTTGGCCCTGATTTGGCAGTTGGCTTCTGGGCTTGAACATGAACCTCTTTCTTTATACCTCACAGTACTTCTTAATAAAATTCCTCAAAAACTCCAAAGTCTTCAATACTGGTGAACCTAACTACAGATGGGATCTGTGCTGTGTGCCATAAATGGACCCAAGGTCCATCCCAAGCTGTATTAGCTTGCCATTCCCAGCATCTGAAGGGACATGTTTATAATTTGCGCTCACCTTTATCTGTGATATGTTAATAGAATAGTTCTTCTGGGGGGGGCAGAAAGGAGAGAGAATTTGTACCTTTATTTTGTGATTCAAAAGCACTGGCACCGCCTGGTAAAAAGGGGACGCGATGGCTGCAGGAGGACTTGGGCAAGAGGAGGAGTTTGATTGCATGGGAGGTGAGGGAGATGGTGCAAGGCAGTGCCTGGGGGTATCATAAACGCTTCTCGAAAGGACTGGGAAGTGACAACGTCCCAATTTATTTCCAGTCCTAGGCAGTTGTCAAACAGGATGAAGTATCCACGTGCTCTTCTCTGGACACAGGACAGAGAAGAATAGCACAGAGGGGTTCCTCTGGGGCCCCTAATAAACATCCTTCTGCATCCTGTCCTTCTTGCTGAAAGGGCACAAGACAGGATAGAAAATGGATTCCCTGAGCTTTAGCAAGAAGGCTAAGAGGTGTCTGCAAAACTGACTTCACAACAGCCCCAGATGAGTGACTGGCAGTCTGTTTTTGCCCCCAAATTTACCTTCCTTTGCATTCCACAGTATCACAGAGCATCTGAGTTGGAAAGATCCTTTAGAGACCATGTAGTCCAAACCCCTGCTCAAGTATTTCCACCTAAAGCATCTTGCTCAGGGCCCCATCCATACAGCTTGTAAATATCTCCAAGGATAGAGACTCTCTAACTTCTCTGGTCAACCTGTGCTCTGTTACCCTCACACTCAAGAAGGTTTTTCATCTGTTCGCACAAAACTTCCTGTATTTCTGTTCGTGCTGATCACATCCTGGGAATTACCTGTTCCCTCCATAGCAGCTCACAGCACAAGTATCTCGATCCTCCCCACTTGCCTTTCCCAAACCTACTCACCCACCCGACTGTCCTAGTCAGCCCAGGTGCACCACCTCATACACCCCCATCCCTGCAGAGAGGATGAAGCTCTGCTCACGAAACCCCACAAGCTGCTTTTGTCCTCTTGCCCTGGGCAGTCCTTTAGATCATTATCTTAAATTATCTTAATTTCTTTCTTGTTTCATTTTTATAGACTTTTTTTTTGCACTAGAAATTCCTGTTATAATGAGGCCGTAGAAAGGATATTTTTGTCTGTCCCACAGAGCCCAGTGGCTCAAACCCAGCCCCTGCCCACAACTGTCTGTGTCATTACTCATTCTTTGCATGCAGCAAGTCACACTCTGAGGTGCTGAGTTCTTTCAACATAGAGAGGAAAGCAGGGTGACTGGCTTCAGTGAAATGCTACATGTTTTGATGGCCAAATTTGCACCAATTTCAACATATCTATGTTAAAGTGATGTCTTAAAGGACTCCCTAAACATTAGCCACACTCCCTTTTCATTCCCCACATGGAAAATGAAGCGCAACTCCATTTGAGGTGACAACAGGGATTAGACTACTCTCACCCAGTCCCGGATGCCTTCAATACAGATGTCTCTGCCTAACCCAATTGTCTGGACTTCCCTTTCCCTTGTCAAGGGACAGAAAGAAGGTTTCTACCTAAGTGATCTTGAGGTGTTTCTTCTGGTGACCTGTTCATGTTCCAGAAAGTTTCCCGTGAGTCCTGGGTCACGTTTCCCAGCACCGCATGGGAACACAACCACCCCTGGGCGTTTTGGACAGCAACAGCCGTTGTATGTTGGCAAATGAGTAAAGGCCTGAATACAAACTGTTAGTCACAAGGTGAAACCTATTTGAAAAATAACACTATGCGAGAACTGGAAAAAAAGATACTCATTTCCACAACTTCCAATATTTTTATCAATTTGGTCTGTTCACCCACCAAGTAGGTAAAAAATAGCCAGATACTATCATAGACATAAATTCAAGGTTCATAAGACGTTAAACAAGATAAATTTAATAAAGGACTTGTGCTACAAGCTGCTTGGGAAGCCCCAGGAGGGACAAGGAGTTGCCAATGGGAGGCTGTTGGAGGCATCGGTTGGAGGCATGGGTCAGATGCCCGGGGAAGACTCAACTTGTTGTTCATGAGGACCACTTAAATCACTAGAATTGTTTCCTTATCTGAGCTGTGCTAACCTTGAGTAGCTTGGGACCCTTGTTATTCCCCTCATACCCACAAAAGCCTAGCACACAAGTGCACCCAACACACATTCAAGAGCCGAGAGTCCTCTCACACCATACAGGCAGTACTGGGCACCAGGAAGAGAGGCCCAGGCTCAAGCCCTTCCCTGCCTCAGAGGCCCTAAAACAGCTTTTTCTGCTTCTTCTGAAGAAAAGACCAGACACCAGGGCATGTGCTGGTTATGCTAGAGCCCTCTCCACAGCTTTCTCAGGGACCTACAAGAAGCAGGAGACCTCTAGGCCACAGACACCATGCTGCAGCCGAATAGTAGCAGTAACCATAACCTTGACAGAAAATTGTCCTGGCATCAGGAACTGACACTTCTAGCCCTGACAACTCAGCTGGTTGTTGTCTTCAGGCCTCTCCAGGGCTCACACACTGCAAACAGCAGAGTTCCCCACACCTAGAAGAGTCCACACCAGTTGGGGAATTTGGTTTAATTCAAGAAAACAAACAAACAAGCAAACAAACAAAAACTTCCTGTGCACTGGCATCATGGACAGTCACTGTTTCTTCTTCACTCTCCGAACACTGCCCTTCCTCCCAGTGCTAAGTAATGAGAAAGGAAGAAGCTGTGTTATGCACAGGGAGCAAGGCAGAGAAATACTGCAGACTAGCTCAGGTCAAGGTCACGTATGCTTGGATGTGCTTCTGATGGTGTTTCCAAGCTCTCTGTCATGTAACACCAACAAGGTCCCCCATGTACCTCATTAGCCTAGGGCAGAACCTTTTGGGACTAACAGTGGGGCTGATCCTGAGTCTGGGCTCCAGCCTTTAGGGAGAGGTTTGAAAAGGTGCAGACAAAACCTGGAGGCATCCCTTTGTGCTCCGCTGTTCAGGCCATCTAGGTCCCAGAGCTGAAGGCTGTTCTGAGCACCCAAGAACTACCTCTTGGATAGAAGGGAAGTCTGATCCAAGGCCAGGGTGGCTTGCTCATGGTGAAATGTGGCCATAGCATCACTGACATCCTCTCAACTCTGGCAGAGACCCCTCCTGCTTCTCTCCTCTGCACCACTCTGCTCCCATTTGCAGCCAAAGCCCTTCACCTCTAATGGAATACTGGACAGTTATTGAGGCTGCAGAGAGGTATTTAGCATCAGGTGGAACTCAGATCAATCCCACGCTGTGAAAAGACTCAGGATGCTCTATCCAAACTAGTGGTTCTGGGATTGGGAGTCTGATCCCTTGGAGGGTCTCTGCTACTCAGCATTCCCAGCCTGTTCCAGGAACTGGCACATACGTACCCTTTCTGTTGAGTCCCCTGTTGCCCATCCCATCTTTTCACCTCCTCCTCTGTGCAGGGGAAGGAAATATTCACCGTCCTGCCCCTATCTTCTCCCAGACGGCACTTGACGACTTCCTGAATCCTTGGCATTTCTTCAGCCAACTTTGCAGCAGTCGCCTTTGCTGTCCTTTGTCGGGGCAGGACTGAGCCTTTGGGAACCCTTGGCAGAATTTCAGTTCTCTGCTGAACCTGCAGGACAATTCCCAACAGATCTGTTCTCCACTTTCAAGTTCACTCAGTTGCTCTCAACTAAAGCAGCCAGGGACTATAGAAGTTGTGCAGTAAACACACCCTTGGCCTGGCCTGGCGTAGTACACCGCAAATGAGAACTGCTGCCCCAGCAGAGATACTGAAACATGAACTGGAGAATAGTGAAGGGCATCACAATATGCTGCAGGCTAAGTCCCAGCCTGATTAGGCTACACTGTCTTTCCAACAGGCACTTGTCTCTAATTCTCAAGTCTGTCTTGGTAGGTCATCAAGGAGCAGAGGGAATTGTCACTTGCAGAGCAGAAAATTTGAACTGCAGTCATGCTAGGGAGGGAGGGGGAAGGACAGCTACAGCAGGGCTGTTTTTCCTTACAGCCAAGGGTATTTCTCATGCCCTCCTAGGACTGCAGTCTTGAAACTGCCTGTCAACACCATCTTGGCCTTCAGTGAATTCTAGCAAGACTGAATATCCCTTTCCTGGTCCAATCAGCCATCTAGATGACCATGGAGCTGAACAGAAACTCCATCTTCAATGTCTGAAAGGCCCGGTAGGAACATTCGCACCAGAAACAGGGCCCAAAAGGGTCTTCTGGCGTGTGCAGTGAGAACGCAGCAGAAAAAGATGCATGGCAAAACCAGAGCACAACTCGTGTCTTTGTAAGCAAGCCCTAGACAAAGGCAGTAAGGGCTCCAAAGGAAACACTGGTAAGGGTCTTGCAGACTTGCTGTCCATTAGGACAATGCTTTTTTATAATTCAGGCTGTCTCAAGAAGCACCTCAGTCAGGAGCACCTACCTGTTCTGCCTCCACATCATCTTCCTTCATTGGCCCTGCAGCTGGTGGTTGGGTTTCAACCAATTGCCTCCTACCACCTTGTGCTGCTGCCTGCCTGGAGACTCCTGGCATAGATGGGAGTGCACTGCGAATACAAACCACGAGGAGTTGTATGAGCACAAGGCAAGCTGGATCTGCACCCTGTGCTCGCTGCATCTGTGCGTGCTAGGAGACATTGCTGGGAAAGGATCCCACAACAGCAGAGACAGAGCTTCTCTCTCACTCTGGAAGGGACCATGCTGCCTCTCCCAGACCATGCACACACACACTACCCTTGGGACTTGCCGTCCCCAACTCAGGATGAGATTTCAGGATACCTCTGAGCAAACAGAGAAGCACCTGCTATCAGGGGCTAACCACATCTTTCTTGTGTGGGCCACATCACCAGGTTAATGTGAAGGATCCAAAGTCACAAAATCCACCCCAAACTTAATGTGAGAACAACTCCTGCCCCAAGTTCCATGCGGCAGGATGGTTGGAATGTCACTTTGCCTTGCACGGCCACGTGCATTCCAGGCAAGGAAAGAGCTCCTCTGTGGTTCATGCCATCTCATTACAGACTCTCTGGCCTCTGGAACAGCCCCTTGGAGGAGCAAGCCTCACAAGAGCCAGGCTTTTCCTCAGACTTGCAAAATGGCCTTAGGCCCCCAGCCCTGCTGTCAGCCAGAAGAAATCCTCCTGTTTCCTTCTATCTCAAGGGGAAGGGTAGAAACCTCTCCTGGAATGAGGCCTTGCCTTGAATTTCATAAAGGCAAGAGACTTTGAAGTACAAACAGCAGAAATGAAAGACAGAGTGAGGGTCTATAAGGACTTGCTCTGGGCTTTCCATCCAGCAAGGATCCCCAGTCATTGTGGCATGGTCTAAAATACACGCAGGCTTATATGAGTAGGCCCCAATTTCCTTTGCTCGAAGCCTCTCACCTGGTGTGGAGCTCCATGCCCTCAGCTTTCTCCTCCTTCTCTTCTTCCACATTCAGAGGCACTAATATGGGTGGCAGGTGCCTCTCCCAGAGACGGAGGCGCTCAGCACGAAGCTCTTCTGTAAGCACAAGGCAAAAAAACACATCAGAGCAGAATCACAGAGGCCACTGGAACAGGAGTGATGTGCGGATCTGCTCCAGCCTGAGAACGGACTGTGAGGCCTCAACTGGAGTCTTTTAAATACACGCCTCCCAGGCAGCCTACCGCCTGTCCTCACATGGGCTGCTCTCCAACTATTTGTTTTTTTATCTGCAACATCATTTCTTGCCATGGTGCTTTGCTCCTGCTCTGTCATGTCCACAATGAGAAACAGGGGGCACTCAATGTTTTGTTTGTGACTGAAGAGAGTCTCTTTGGGGCAATAACTTCTTCACATGAGGGGAACAGGTCCTGGGATCCTTCTACAGATCTCACTGGCCTGTGGTGCCTCTGGTGACAGAGTCAGCCCACAGGCAGTGGTTTGGGAATGGGTATGAGAAACTCACAGGCAAAGGGTAGAGCTGCCTGCTTTGAAAATGCAGTGAAGTCTTGGCACCTGCTCCACACTCCTGGGTTACTTCTCTGGGTTACATTGATTCCAGGAGATAGGTCATGAGATAGGTCAATCTTTCCATTATCATTCTGCTCCAGGCAGAATGTGTTTTTCCTGACGATTGTCCTCAGCCTTGACTCTCTACCTTCCAGACTCCACAAATAGGAAAGCCTATTTGCAGTGCATACCAGAGCACAGTGGGAAGGCATAATTCAGAGGAATTAAGTGCATCTGGGAGTGCTGGGCTGTCCTGATATGTTGCTCCCTCAGGGTCATTTTCCATTTCCAATCTGGACTGAACAGCAGCACATCTAGTGCCTCATGCAATCTGACAGCTTGCACAGGAGCCTTGGCTCCAAACCCCAACACAGTGGAGAAGAGAAGGGGAAGGCATAACTCTCCAACCTGGAATGACCTACTCCATTACCTTTCTCAACGCTGGAGTCATCTTCCCCAGTCTCCTCTCCCAGTGCAGCCTTCACACCTTGCAGAGTAGACGTTCTCACCCGTCTGAGTCTCACCGATGGACCTCTTGTGGGTGGAGGTCTCACAGGTGGAGGCCTCACAAGTAGTTTACTGGGGGAGGTCTCCAGCTCATTCCTAGAAAGAGCAAAACGGCAGCACTGAGAAGGAGGGGCTGCACATTTCCTTTGCTGCTTATGTTAGCTATGGGGGCACAGGCACACGTCAGAGCCCCTATGAACCCTTTCGGTCCCAGATCAGAGTATGCAGAATAGGCCCAATCCTGCAGAACTGTCTTAGGAACTGGAGTGTCCCATTGCAGACCTCCAGTGCCTGGAGGGGCATCAGCTTCTTCCCCAGGCTGCCGCAGGGCTTTCCCAGCCTTCCCGTTACAAGGCATCTTCTAAGCTTTCTAAGCAGCCCCTTCCATACATCTGTCAGTGCAGTTGGAAAGAACAGCCTCCGGGCCACTAAGAGAACGAATCCCTTGCAAGCTGGGAGCCAGCACAGAGCTCTGCAGAAGCCCACAAAGAGAGCCCAAATCCCTTGTAGAGGGCCTTCACAAGCCCTGGCAATGCAACACTACCAAACATGTGGTGAGAAGGTGCTTGCTTGGTCAGGCAGGGGCTAAGAAGCAAGGAATCATACTCACATTGGGAAAACTGTGACAGAGCCAGAAATGGTCAGAGAAGCTGCTGTTTCAGTATGTGAGATGACCGACTCCCACATCTCTGGCATCTGCAAAGGAGAGGGACACATGTGAAATGGTGCCAAGAGCAGCCGTTGCTTGCTCTGTTCAGGGAAGCTGCTGCCTTTCAGAAAGTCTGACACAATCTTTGCTGTTCCTCACAGCAGCATCATCCGTTGTACAGAATAGCAGCTGCAGGGGAACACAGGAGAATGGGTAATAACACTGCCAGGCTTTGGGCAAGGACAAAGTTTGTGAGCCTGACAGGAAACCACATCTTGCCTAATGAACAAGTCAGTGGAGGAGAGCCTGGGCCTTTCACTAGTTTGCATTTCTGGCTATTGTATTTTGTCTGATGGTTTCTGTTGCTTTCTCTTGAACTGAGAACATGTTCAGATGTAAGTGTAACAACCCCAGAGTCTCTCCTGAGATTCAAATGGCTGCTTCTGCAGAATGGAGGGATAGGGACTCACTGGCCTCCTTTTCCCCTGCGCAGTGGGTACAACTGTGAGTGCCAAACTTCTGGTGTGTTTTCAGGGAGCAGCTGCTGGCTCAGGAATAGGAGCCACTTCCAAAGGAAAAGTGACTCCTCTCTCTTTGCTGGAGAAAAACCTCTGGCCTAGAGAAAGGACTGAAAGGGCACCAAGGACTAGGACAAAAGGAAAAGGCAGAGGTGGGAACCCAGGCTGGACTGCAGGCCTAGCTTCTGTCTCTGGCTAAGTCCTTGAAGGGCTCAGCTCAGACTGCTTTCAGCCCTCCTCTTTCCAGCTGCACTTGAAAGTCCAGGCTGAAGGACAGGAAGGCGCTAAAGAGGTGGGGAAGGACACTGTCTGGAATGACTCTCTGTGACACACTGTGGCCACCACTAGCAGTGTGCAGGTACACACATTACACCACAGAAGTCCCCTTCATGCCCCAGGAGTGCAGAGACACACAAAAGCGCTGGTCAGAACTTTTTGACCAATATGGGAACAACAGCTAAGGTGGTCTGGTCCCATCTGGCCCTTGTTCTGCTTTTCTCTCTGCATTCCAGCTCAGAGGGAGGGTGATCAACAAGCCCTGCCACCTGCTGTGGTCCCAACACCACTGAAGATGATGTGCTGAGGACACCATGGTGGTACTGTTAGCTCATCCACAGGCTGCAGTTCCTTGTTGTCATAGCAGAAGGACAGGGAATTACAGCAACCTGCTCCTTTCACCCACTCCAAGAGGGTGTGCAACCAGAAGACCGAGCTACACAGACACAGAACTAGAAATGCTACAGAGCAAGGGGACAAGGGCGATCAAAGGTAC
Organism: Tinamus guttatus; assembly: GCF_059628265.1. Classification (NCBI taxonomy): domain Eukaryota; kingdom Metazoa; phylum Chordata; class Aves; order Tinamiformes; family Tinamidae; genus Tinamus; species Tinamus guttatus. The sequence continues at coordinate 1,596,619 of NW_028289152.1, read as the reverse complement.
TGTGACCAGATGACGCACAGGAGCGGTGAAACAAACTACAGTCTTCCAGCATCAGAGAGGACTCAGATCACCAGAGGGTTATCAGAGATGTCTGATGCCCTCAGCGGCCCAGGGAAAGGCAGGAGGGATCGTTGTGCAGGCACCTGGAATTACTCTAGACCAGGTGTGTCCACATGCCCAGACAGGCTGCGGCAGGCTAGGAGGAATCCATGCACTTGACTAGGGCTTCAAAACAGTGAGGAATAGCACTGAAGAAATGGAAAATTTACCCTGAGAAGAGCTTCTTCCAGCATTTCAGACCCATTCAGCCTTTGCAGAAGGCTTTTGTAAAAGCTCATTTTCACCACGCCGCCTTCGATGACAAGTATGCCAATGTCCTTCAGAACAAGGGCAACATTCTTCCCACTCTCCAGGCAGTGGGAGAAAAGATGCATGGTCTCTTCTATGCAAACCTCCACTGCTTTCTGAGGAACAGCAGTATCCGAGGCGATGCGATCATACTTTAGGAGCTCAGCTTGCTTGTGACCTAGGCAGCAACAAAACAGCCACACAGTCACTAAGAGAGCACTTCAGCAAGCTAAAAGAGAGTATCAGCAGCTGGAAGTTCTCCCAGTAGGACAGTGCTACAGAGCTGTCTTCTTTAACCCTCGGGGAAAGCCCCTAAGGAAGGCTGATGTCATCACTCCCTTGGGAGAAATTCAGAGCACGCCGCAACTGAACTCGAAGAGTACAGCAAAGCTTCCTTCCCTGCAGAAGCAGAAAGGAAGGGTCCTGGCTATCTCATATGAGAATGAGGCAGGATGGTGGCTGAAGGAGAAGAAAAAGGGGGGAGGCTCCCTGAAGAAGGGACTGCTCACAGTAACTGTGCCTGCACCCAGGACATGCCAGGCTTGAAGAGACCTAGCTGTGCCACATCACAGAGACTGCAATGCAGGAGGAAAACACAAGCAGTGCACAAAAGCTCTTCCTCTTACAGCCTGAATCTTCATTCATCTTCCTTAGTAAAGAATATGAGTTAATTGTCTTTTTATTTTTGAATTGCTACTTGTGAAGCCCAAGGCCTGTCCCTGAGGGATGCCAGACTGATGTCCACAGCACCATCAAATGGAGTCATTTTGAAAGGAAAGGCCCGCTCCGAACACAGCTCACAGCTCCTGCTGCTCCACAGCCACCACCCACACCACACTGCAGCTGCACTGCTCCCAGCATTGCCCAGCAGTCACAGCACAGCTGGCCTTGCGGGGCTTTTCCTACACACTGGTGCTCCCATCTCTGTTTCACTCTGCCAGCGGGGACTGCAGGTGGTGTCAGCCCACTCTGAGGTAGAAGCAGCTTGGAAGAGCCAGCATCAGTGCTGCTGTTCTACATTACAAGCTTTGCTGTGGCATCAACAGGGAACAGGGGTTTTAACTACATTACATTAGAAGTAGCAACCCCAAAACACTTGGTTGGAGCTAGCTGTAAAAGCAAGTTTAAGAAGGAGAGAGAAGCCCAAATGATTCTGCATTATGATGTTATGATATTAATAATAATAGATAATAATTAAAAATAAAAAAGCCCTGAAGATTTTCTCAGAACCCAGCAAAGGAATTCTAGATTTCTAGCAGCCATGGCTGAGCAGCAGTTATCCATATCCCACAGATGTGTCAAGGCAAAGCAAAAGTTTCATTCTGTCTTCTTACCAGTAGCAAGAGCCTTTTCATGTGTGAGACCATGACGCTCTGCCAGCTTCTTTGCAAGGCAAAACATGGGTCTGTGAACAGTCAGAAGACCATTCTTGCCATCAAGGACTTGCTGCCTAACAACTCTGAAGACCCCAAGAGGAATAATTCTCACGTCCTGCACACAGAAGAGAAGAATTCAAAGCATGTGAGGTGGAGAAACAGATCGAGGGCTTGTCAGAGCATGTCCATGTTGTGATGGGCCCTGCTCACTCCTGACACACACAGGGACAAGATGGAGCCCTCTGGAAGGCTTGGGAGAAGTTTTGGAGAGGTTCTTTGGAAGAATGTTCCAGCTGTTTTCCTCCCTCTCTGCCTTTCCCTCTCAAAATTACATGTAAAGCACCTCTCACATCCAGAAGAACCATAGGAAGGGTTTCCAAGAAGGGATATAATCTCCTCTCCCTGCTGCACCCTCCACCCCACCCCACCCCACCCCCAAAAAAACAAAAAGAAAAAAAGAGCCAGACTTTTTCTTGGTCTTTCACTCTGTCAGTGGGGGTTAGAGAAAGCCTCCAATCACTCCTGAGAATGAAACTGCTGGAGATCTGTCATCTCACTTTAGGGAGACATTTTCCCCGTTGCTCCTACTGTTTGCTGTATCCAACTCTAAGGGATTTCCTTTTAGGTTCACAGTAGGGGCAGAATAATTGCATTCAATGTCACAGAGATGTCAGGACTGCTGAAACCGTGAGGCTTGGATGGGAAGAACAGGAGGGCAGACCTACCTTGTTCAGCATCAGCTGCTCTATAACGTAGTGTGACACACTGTTCCAGATAAGCACAGCCACTGGAAAAGAAGGAAACGTCATGTCATGCTCTGGTTTGGCCAGCTCACAGCCATTCAGCACATGTCTAACCAATGAGATATCAAGAGCCCGTGTTACCAAACAGCACCCCCTCCCCAAAATAGCCCCATTCCTGACGGGGCCTGCAGAGCTGAGGTGGGCACTGCCTTCCAGCTAGAGCCTGTCCCCTGAGCCCAGCAGCGGTCTGGAGCTGAAACAGGCATTAGGATGTGGAGAACCTGCCCCAGGACATCCATGCGATGTCTCCCAGCTCAGAGCCTGCACTGATGGCCTGAAGGCACAAGCCAATGCAGTGGGAAGGCAGTGGCTGGGGTGCCAGACAGAAATCCCTGATGAGCTGAGGAATGGTGCAAGGATTCATTTGCAGCACATGGGCTTCCGGCAGCCTCTCCAGAACCCAGCAGGGGATGCAGGATCCCTCTGCTTTCTTCAGACAGGTCTCCTTTCCCTCCAGACACAGCTCTCATAGGGTGGACTTCTCTCTAGGGATATTGGCAAAGGATTTCCACCCAGCAAGGGGATGGTGCTGTGTCAATGGCAGTCTGAGGGCTTAATGAATCCCTGAGGGTCGCCCTGCAGGACCAAACTCCCCATACAGGATCCCTGTACACACACGGCCACCAGAGCAGCTCCAGCACCTTCCCCCACTAGGAGCTCAGATGGGCAATCCCCATTGCAAGGCCAGGAGTGACCCTTGGGGCTGGGATTTATTCCAAAAGTGCCCCAGGATGGAAGGGGCAGTGACAAGGTTGGGAGCCAGGAGTCCTTGCAGCCACACTGGCACCAGAGCTAGAGGGACCATGATCCTGGGCTCTGGCTGCAGCCCCAGCCCCATCCAAGCTCCCTCCAGCACTAGAGCTTCAACAGCCATGTTCACAGTTTGTGATCTCAGTGACAGCTCATGGGATAGAGCTTCAGCAGGGCTTACATTGTGGCGGCTGCGCTGGCATTCGCTGCCCATGGGACCTGCCATGGCCAGTGTCCCAGAGCTCCATCCTAGTCCTCTTGCTCTGAATGAAGAGCAAACAGGAGGTGATGAGGAAACAGCTCCTCTCTTGCTCCTCCTGTACACGTCACCTCAGCCCTGTGCTACTCTGGCCGCCCCTCGCTGGTTCCCGCTCAGGGTTGTGGGCTCCTCACAGCAGAGCAGAGCCGAGAGCAGTCCCAGTGCGTGGGCTCTCCCAGGCTCGTCGTGATGTGTGAGGAAAGGTCGGAGCGTGCGCTCTGACTGCTGTGCCTGTGACATGGGATGTCCCCTGTGAGCACAGCCCATGTCACAGAGGGGTCTGACCCTCCTCATCAGTGGCCTGGCCACAGAAAACCCTGTAGTGGGAAGAGGCAGCATGGAGAGCTTGGGGGCTGCCCCTGCCCCATTCAGACTGTGCAGCAGGGATTAACCTTCCTCCCACTGCAGGTCCTGGCCTCACTGAGCACTGCAGCTGTGCTCAGACGGCCATGACCACGAACGCAAAACCTGTCTGCCACGGAGGGTAGCGGACATCATGGCACCTTCACCCTATGGCCGCACAGCGCAGGTGTCTGCTGCCACCACAGGAGGAAGGGCTCACCACTGAGCCCACCAAAACATCGAGCCACTTCTTGGGAGTCACCACAATGCTCTTCTCGCTGCTACAATCTCGCTGCTCCTTCCCTTGACACTTCCCTCAGCCCCAAAATCTACAGGAATCTCTGTTCAGCCATGGCCAGCCTGCAGATGACTTTTAGACCTTTTGACTGCAGCACCTGGGGTCTGGGGTGGAGGGGAACTGAGCAGGAGAAGAGGTCACAGAGAAGAGAGCTCAACATCTCCTAGCTGGAATGGTTCTGTCCACAGAGGCACCAATTGCTGTCCCAGGTGCGTTGGGTCCCTAAACTCTGTACTAGACATACCAATATATCTTTTTTAATGGTGTGGGCCTGAATATGAAAAAAAAGTCTATCAATATGAAACAAGAAACAAACCTTGAAAAGGATGTAAAGGAGGTGTTTAGTCAACTCATTTAAGTCGCTACCATTCTTTGTTTTTATACTCCTCCTTGATTATGTTTATTTCTTTTGTTGGTGGTGGTGTAACTTTTGGCTTTTTAGTCTTTGGAGGAGATTTTGTGTGTGGTCTTTCTAAGGAAAGTGATTTGGAGTGGAATGCCATCACAGGGTCATGGAGATCTGGTGCCATTGCAGGTGCCCTTGTCCCCCCTGCTGAGCATCTGTTGGTAGCCCTGAGGGTCTCTGGTCTCCCACATGGCCCCCCAGGATGGGCAAGACGTTGCAATAGCTCTTTCATGCCAGAGACCCTGCAAGTTACTATTATTTGTAACCAGGGAGTCATTCAGCCTCTACTGCTGCACATTTTCCTCTCCAGTCATGGAGGGAGCGCACCTGAGAAGCTCCTATTGCAAATATGGAGCTCATTTGCTTGGAAATGAACATCTGTGAGTTTGTCCCTGTTCCTCACAAATCCTCACAAAGGCTTGGCTTTGCCCCTCATCCCAGTGCAGAGATGCCTTGTATTTTCCCCACAACCTGCAGACAACCTATCTGCACTCCCTGGTTCAGCTGCTGCCTCTTGGGGTCCCTGGGCCAACTCCTCGATAGACTGCCCTACATGTTTGCTAAATTACCCGCAGGACACCTCCTGGACTGCCTCCACTTGCCTGTGCTCCCACACAACTCCAAGAGGTACCCGAAGGCAGGATTGCTCTCAGGCACGCTAGGCCTTGAAGTTTATGCCATAGCTTTCCTCAACTCTTCCTAAAGCTTCCACATTATCCTAGGAAAGAAGAATGCCACATCTCCCCAAGGAGAAACCTGCCACCATGTGATGCTAGGAAAAGGAGGGAAGGGAAAAACACAAGACATGCAGGAAGCAGAGCTGGCAGGGAGGGGACACACGACAGGCACTTTACTCTTCTCCATCAGCACAGCATGGGTCAGCCCAGCGGCAGGGAAGCAGCCAGCATGAGCCCCCTGTCAGACGAGGGTCTGCTCAGGAGGAGACCACACTCATGTGGGCAGGCCAGAGGCTGTGGCCAGCAGGCACCTTTGTGCTGGCACCATCCACCCCAGGGCAGTCGTCCCATTCCATGCCCAGAGCCTACGTCAAACGACAGGACGCTTCCCTTTGCCAAGGTCTGTTCATGCTCACACACATGGACACGGGCCATACATGGACAAAGAGTGACAAATTGCAGACAGACATTTGGGATCCCCAGGTTTTTGCCAGGCCCAAGACCAGACCTCCACCCCTGCAGCCAAATGTCTGTTCTTGGCTGACAGAAACAATGTGCCTGCTCAGAAGCTCCAAGCAGAGTAATGACAGGGGCTCCTGACTCCATAACCCGAAGAGGATGGATCAAAAGGATCCACTTTCTTCACAGACATTCATGGACAGCATCATTTTAAGAACGTGACTTTATTGGGAACTTTTATTTCAGATATTTTACTTAGGGTAATTGGTTGCTGCCCAGCTGAGGATGACAGTTTCTCTCATAAGATGTTTCAGTGAATTCTGCCAATCCAGCTGGCCTGTTATGCTCTGTAACTGTTCCAAGACTGATGCTCTTGATCACCTCACAATGCTCCCAGCTGCCAAGGGCCAGTCTGGCTGATGGAAGGAACTCACCTCATAATCAACATCCCCAACATGTCGCTGTAGCCCACCTCTCCCGTCCTCCTGAGCTCTTCTTTCCATGGGGAAGGTTTTCTGACCCGCTTCATGACCTCACAGTGCCTGCATGCCTGCTGCCCAATCCGAGTGCTGCAACAGAGGTGACCTCAGCAACATCTCCCAGCCATGTCACCTTGACCTGCCTCTGCCTCTGCCCTCTCCAGGACCTCTCCTCTCTGCTGGGCCTTTCTGCTGCCCTTGATGACATCACCGTGCCCACCTGCTTGCCTGCCTGCTGCTGGCCAATCAGGCTGCATCCCAGAGGTGACCTCACAGTCACTGCACCATTGCTCTGACACTCACCTGCCTCTCCCTCCTTCCTCCCTCCAGGTTCCCCCTCTACCTCATGGGCTTTGTCAAGGCCCTGAGGATCTCACATGCCTGCCCAGCTGAGTTCCATCCCCCACGAGCACGCTGAGGGGTGGGACATACTCTTGTGCCATGACATGCCCAGGACAAGCTGATACGTCCCACAGAGCTGTCCCCTGGTGCTTTGAGAGCCTCAGCAGAAAGCTACATTCAAACCCTTCTGCTGGGCCACAGGCTGGGATGGGCAAGTTGGGATTGCCTCTCAGCTGGGCCTGGATCTAGACAAGGGCCGCACCACAGAGTGCTGCCTCTTCAACATTTCTCCAGCCACTGGGGCCTCAGGAAGGAGCTTTCTCCTGAACCAGGGCTGCTGTGAATGCAGGCGTCATTGTGGGTGGGGCTGGTACCACTGACCTTCCCCTTCACACCTGTGTGTGCAGAGATAGGTCTTGGGAAGGACTGTTACACTGGGAGGAAACAAGGACAGACAGACAGTGTTAGGAGCAGCACCAAGCACAAGACACACATGGATAAAATAGAGTCAGAGTTGAGCGCTGTCAGTTCTGTCCTGTATCATCCTCCAAGGAAGAGAAGAAAAGCAATCATGAAAAGCCACACATTAATTGCAAATGCTTTCTCAAAGCATCTCATGGTCGTGTTTTCACCAGCCCCTTGATGTGCTGAAAACATCCCTGCATCTCCCCTGATCACTGGGAAGGCTTTTTTCAACTCCCAGCAATTGAAACAGGAAATGAGAGGGAAAAGGGAAAATTCTTCTCCCCACAGCGGAGGCAAGCGTGCAGAACAGCTTAATTCTGTGCTGCCTACAAGAATGCAGGACACATTGGTGTCATACCTCTTCCCTGCCTTCCCTGGTGCCTGTGGGGTACCAGGAATCTATGTTTGGAGTTGTTTGGTTGTTCCTCACTAGAGGCAGCCTGGAATTAACCTATATTTGAGGAATTTTTTTTTTAATCAACTTGTACCATAGTTTTTTATGTTTATAGTCCTGAAAAAAAACCTCCTCTGTCTGCAACTAGTTGTCTGAGGAAAGCAGGTGGGAATTGGTGTAGAGGAGCTGTAACACTCAGGTACAGACTCAAATGGAAAAAGCTATATTTTAAAGGGAGTCATGCAAGCCCCCCAGTGGCTGATGAAAGAAATGGAATGTTGGGACATAAGGAGAAAGTTTGTCCATCCTCAAATCCTCAAATTTTCATGTTGAAAATAGTGCTTTTCCTGCATGTCTAGTATGAATTGGAGAATGTTGAGATCATCTATTCTGTAAGGTGAAAAATAAAGAGAGTTTAAAAAGCAGGCATCCTTCTTTTCGGGTGCTCACTGATATCTTCCTCTGGTCTATACACTGCTGAAAACTCTCCAAGTAGCCATTATGAATTTAAGAACTGAAGAAAATTATGAGTCATGGGTGCTTAGAGGTTTGTTGCATTTTAATGGCCACTTGGGTGTATTTGGTGCTGAGTCCACAAACCTCGCGTCCTGAGATGAGTTTGAACAAAGCCCTCAAGAAGCTGAACGCAGAAGGCCTCAGTGGCAGACACACCAGCCATAGCCAAGAGGACAAAGACAGTTCTGGTGGGTCCTTTCAGCTTTGGCAGTGCCTATAGCTACCTCCACCACAAACTGTCATATGCTGTCCCATGCCTGCACCTGTTTTCCTGAAAAAAGCACACAACCAAACTGCTTTGTCACCTTACTTGCACCCATGGACCTCCCTATCTCTACTCATGTCTCTCTGTCCTCACTTGTTTCTGCTTGAAACACAAAGGCAGGGGATCATCACAGAGATCCCTCAGAGACACCTGGAGCACCACAGGCCTACTCTTCAAGTTCTCTCAACCTCTCTGCATGGACACAGTCATTCCCCACTATGTGTAGGACTTGACACTTCTCTTGCAAATCTCCAGGAGGTACCTGTTCTCCAAATCACCCAAATTTCACAAGGGCCTTCAGGACTGAAGTTTCTCTCTGCCAACCAACAAAAAAACAAAACAACACAAGACAACACAAATGGAGACAGAGTAGACAGATTTGGGCTGACTGGATCAGAGGATATAAGGATGGTGGAAGATAGATACAAACTTAGAGGGTGGAAAGAGAAAAAAAATGGAGGGATTGAAAGTTAAGCAAAAGAATGATCAGGAACATTTGGGGATTCCTTCCAAGACGTTCTGCATCTGAACCATTGTGAATGCAGGAGCTCAAGGAAGCTGACCTACTTTCACAGACAAGGGGAAGCTGTCTGCAGATACAGACAGAGAGAAGGAAGAATCATGGACTCCTTTAGGGTGGAAGGGAGCTCAGGTGCTCTCTAGCCCAATCCCCTTGCTCCCAGCAGGGTCAGCTCTGGGCTGAGCCAAGTTGCTCTCCACTTTGTCCTGTCTTATTTAGTAAATGTCCAAGGAGGAGGCTGCACAGCTTCTCCAGGCAACCAGTTCCCAGATGCTTGACCATTCTCTGAAGTGAAAAACTTTTCCTGATCTTCAAAACCCTCTTGGATGCAGTCCTGTGCCACGTGCTCTAGGTGTCCCTGCGTATGCAGGGGGGTTGGACTCGATGATCTCTAGAGGTCCCTTCCAACCCTAAGCATTCTATGATTCTATGATTCTATGATTCTTCTGTGAATAAGTCTTCTTTTCATATATGCCCATTATCACTAATCCTCCCACCATGCATCAGGATAAAGATCCTTGTTCCATAGAATTGTATATTTCTTAAAGTTGGAAGGGAGCTTTAGAGATCATCCAGTCCAACCTTCCTGCACACGCAGATTCACCTAGAGCATGTGGCACAGGATTGTGTGCAAACAACAGGATATTTTGTAGCAAAAATATGGTGGGAAACAAATACCTCGCTAAAGTCCAGGTAAAAGATGTTTGCTCTTCTCCATCTACAAATGTGACTATTTCATCATAGAACACAGCCAGATTGGTGAGGCACAATTTACCTTGGAAAAATTATGAGGAGTGCTCCCAGTCACCTTCTTCTCTTTCACATGCCCTGAAATGTGATGTGAGAGGATTCACACCATTGTACATTCCTCACCAAGGTGAGACTGAACTGTCTGCAACTCCCCAGCAGCATGCTTAGCTGTAGGTGGGATGGAACTTGCCTAAAAACAACGGTAGAATTTAGTTGTTTGGGCACAGGCTGATAAACTGGGATGCCCAGGGGCACTTGCCCAGCTACCACCCAAGAAGGGAATGGCTTTCCCATACATAGAATCATCGAATCATAGAATGCTCAAGGTTGGAAGGGACCTCTAGAGGTCATCTAGTCCAACCTCCCTGCACACGCAGGGTCACCTAGAGCACGTGGCACAGGACTACATCCAAGTGGGTTTTGAAGATCTCCAGAGAAGGAGACTCCACAACCTCTCTGGGCAGTCTGTTCCAGTGCTCTGTCACCCTCACTGTCAAGAAATTTTTCCTTAAGTTCCTGTGGAACTTTTGGTGCTTCAGTTTGTGGCCATGACCTCTAGTTCTGTCGGTGGCCACCAGTAAAAAGAGGCCAGCACAATCTTTCTCACTGCCTCCCTTGAGGTACTTATATACACTGATCAGATCCCCTCTCAGCCTTCTCTTCTCCAGGCTGAACAGGCCCAGCTCCCTCAGCCTCTCCTCATATGACAGATGTTCCAGGTCCCTGATCATCCTTGTGGCCCTGCGCTGGACTCTCTCCAGCAGCTCCACATCCCTCTTGTACTGTGGAGCCCAGAACTGGACACAGTTCTCCAGATGCGGCCTCACCAGGGCTGAGTAGAGGGGCAGGATCACCTTCCTCGACCTTCTGGAGATGCTCTTCTTAATGCACCCCAGGATCCCATTGGCCTTCTTGGCCACAAGGGCACACTGCTGTCTCATGGTCAACTTGTCATCCACCATGACACCCAGGTCTTTCTCTGCAGAGCTGCTTTCAAGAATATCCCATGAACATCCCATGCTGTATCTGCTACAGGCATGTAGTTGTGCTGGACAACACAAACATTTGGTACTGCCCTGAGGACCTATTTTTATGTCACTGAATCAAGGGTCTGAATTGCTTAAGCTATTTGCACTGTGGGGATCTGCCTGTGTCTTGGTTTTGCAGTGAGTGGAGCTGTAGTAGTAGCTGTAGGCCTCTAGAACAATTGCAGATGTCCAAGGAAAATCCCCATCATGATAAACATGATGAGCCCTGGGAAAATGAGCTCTTGCCTTGCCCCTGTCTAGGGGTCCTATGTAGCTTAGGGATGGGAATAGGGGTTTCCAGAGAGGGATATAATTTCCACTTCTTGTAGATAACCCTTTAAATAATTTCACTGACTAATACTCACTACTGTTGGAACAAGTTTCTCAGAATTGTTCAGAGAGAGCCCATGGGTCTATCTCAGTGAATGATACACAGGAGGAGGGAGTGCAAGGAATGGACAGATCTGTATCTTCAGCAGGGCCTCTGCCAGGCTCCTGGGATGAAAGGAGCTCATGGAAACCTGGCAGCACTGCCAAAAGGCAGCTCTGTGTGACCATGTGCTCTCTTCCCCCCTGTACCCTAATGTGCTTTTTTCCACCCAACCCTCAACCTGACCACTCCATAAACAGCACACAGGCAGGGGTTTATTGAGCATGCACCAACTAAAATCTATCTAGTATGCAAATATGACTAGGAGTCAATCATCTTTCCCCCTCCCCTCATTAATAGCACAGGCAGCCCAGAGCACATTGAGCTCTCCTTCACAGCAACGGGCTGTACTGCAGAACCTCCTCTCGAGCAGGGACACCTCTCAGGGATATTCCTCGAGGTTGAAAGATTCCTTACCCACAACAGTTCTTCTGTGAGTGACTAATAGCAAGTTGCAGCTTGGCAAACCTTTGAAACTTTCCTTAGTTGAATCTCTGTTTGTGCACATAATGCTTTAGGTGTAAACTGTTGACCATATCTGAGACTAGGGGTGGATCCAGCCACTCCCCGGCTGCTCTGACAAGGAGTTTGGAAAGCAAGGCAGTCCATTCCGATATTCATGATTCAAGGGAGGGTCTCCTTGATGCTTTCATCTGGCCCTGTTCTTCATGCAGTACACAAGTGAGTATACCTCATCATCGTTCATTTTTTAAATCATTGACTTATTTATCATGGAACTATGTTAAATCACTATATCTTATCTCAGTAAAACATTTTACTGCTTCTCTCTCATGGGAGAGCGGCATTATTGATCTCCATCCTCAACCCTCTGTCCAGGAGCAGCTCCTTGGCAAAGGGTAAGAGGGCTCCAGGCACTGCCTGCTCTTGCTGCCATAAAATGAGAGAAGGCAGAGAGATGTGAAAGGCAGTCTGGAGGAGGAGGGCAGAGGAGAACTCCTTGTGGGAGAAATCTTCACAGCCTTTTTCATGGGAAATGTCTGGTTGTAGATTAATACTACTGAGGTACATGGAGGAGTCTTCTAAACTCATCCCATTTCATTACTGTGACTGGGATCATCCTGTCAACTGCTGCAGTATGGAGGAGGAGCAGATGTTTCCATTTGGAATTCACTGCCATGTGGTCAGAAGGACAGGGTCCTGCTACCTTCCCCCAGGGACACCCCAGGGAGATGAATTTACTGGATTCACACAGGTCTGTCTAGAGCTGTGACTCAGAGCAGTTCTGAGGGCCCAGTAGGTGGGATGTGATCTGTGAGCACTGAGAAGGGAGAGATGTGGGAGCAGAGACACTGGTTCCTGCAGGGACAGCTCCAAGCAGCAGAGTCAAAATGTGGGTGGAAGCTACAAACTTCAGCATCTCTTCTCCTCTCCCACTCAGCAGAGCTCTCAGGCCTCTGGAGTCTGAGTCATGAGTTATTTCTTTGGTGGTCACATACCCAGAGGAGGAGAAACACTGGAGTGTCTTCATGTCTCTCTGTGTTCCTGCCTCCCTTGGCAGTAATATCATGCCATTGTTCCATGTCTTCCCACCTGTATGTGGTGCTCTTGTCTTTTCGCTTTGAGTCTGTGCTCAGGGTGATTCATATGCATTTCAGACAAGGCACTTGTGATACCTGCCATGCAGACCTGTCCTTGCCAATGAGGTGCCCAAGTGCTCCTCTAACCTGTGGAGTTCTGTGGGGTGAGATCGTCTGTCTGGGAATGAGCCACCTCTCTCTTCAGGACTCCCCATGTGCAGGAGAATTGGCCATTTGACTCTGAGGGATCTTTGACATTTGACACTGCACAGAAAGCAAAGATGGGGAGGGGTAATATCTGCTTTTGTGGGGAGGGCAAAGTTATAAGAATAATAAAGCCCTGTTCAGAGAAGTCTGTCCTAACTTGTCAATGTCTTTTTCTCCTTGGACAGTCCCCATGCCCAAAGGAAGCACATGTCCAACAGAAGCTCCTTCAATGAGTTCCTCCTGCTGGCATTCTCAGAAACACGGGAGCTGCAGCTCTTGCACTTCTCACTGTTCCTAGGCATCTATGTGGCTGCCCTGCTAGGGAATGGCCTCATCATCGCAGCAGTAGTCTGTGACCACCACCTCCACACGCCCATGTACTTCTTCCTTCTCAACCTCTCCCTCCTCGATCTTGGCACTATCTCCACCTCTGTCCCCAAATCCATGTCCAATTCCCTGTGGGACACCAGGGCCATTTCCTACTCAGGATGTGCTACCCAACTCTTTCTGCTTGTCTTTTTCATTTTGGCTGAGTACTTTCTTCTCACCCTCATGGCCTATGACCGCTTTGTTGCCATCTGCAGACCCCTGCACTATGGCAGCCTCCTGAGCAGCAGAGCTTGTATCAAAATGGCAGCAGCTGCCTGGGGCAGTGGTTTTCTCTGTGCTGTCCTGCACACTGCTAATACATTTTCATTACCACTCTGTCAAAGCAATGCTCTGCACCATTTCTTCTGTGAAATTCCCCAGATCCTCAAGCTCTCCTGCACAGGCTCCTACCTCAGGAAATCTGGAGCTCTTGTGGTTACTGCTTGGTTAGTCTTTGGATGCTTCATGTTCATCGTGATGTCCTACGTGCAGATCTTCCGGGCTGTGCTGAAGATCCCCTCCAAGCAGGGGCGGCACAAAGCCTTTTCCACGTGCCTCCCTCACCTGGTCGTGGTCTCTTTATTTGTCAGTACTGTCATGTTTGCCCACCTGAAGCCCCAATCCGTTTCCGAACCAAATCTGGATCTGATGCTGGCTGTTTTGTACTCAGTGGTGCCTCCAACAGTGAACCCCCTCATCTACGGCTTTAGGAACAAGGAGCTCAAAGATGCCAAAAGAAGACTGACCCAATGGGTATACTGTCAGCACCAGTAACTATCCCATGTGCCTCTACCCAAGGTATTTGATATCTAATCAATGTGTTGTTCAGTTCATTTTTTGTGTTACTTTTCTTTGATGTATTCTGGTGAAAGCGAAAGATTTTGGTTCTTGCTGCTTTGTGACTGACCAGTTAACCCTTACGGTATAAGATGCAAAGGATATGGGCAAAGGGTGAGGTGCCCAGGAAGCCCAGGAATCATGTAGCATGTAACTCACTAATGAATGCTGTTGTGCATATAACTGACTTTATCCCAACAAACAGATGGGAGGACCAGAGGATGACCTTTATGTCAGAGAAGCAGCTATAACTGTTGAGTGGATTAACTGGTGTAAACATTATATCATCTCTTCCTGAGCTGTTAAAAGGAATGTGAATTTCTCCCTTAGATTAGCCAAACCAGCATGAGGGAAGTGTATTCGTGGCTCAGCCCAACATAGGATATAAAACCTGAAAAACCTAAAAAAGGAATTTTGAAGAGAGCAACAGGCTTGTACTGACTTCATCCTGTGTATTCCGTTATGGAGACTAGTGATGCCGAGCATCATGAACGCGACCATGCTGTAGATACTGATAACAGTAATCACACTGGTATTGTGACTGAACTGTGCAAATGCATTTGTGATTTCTGTACATCATGGAATCACACTGCTAAATCAAAATCCCTTGCAACATCAACTATCTTGAAATAAACTTGTAAACCTTGCACTCTCTATATGTATGGAATATCAGGAAGAACCTGCTCAGAGAGTACTGGACTCTCACAGACCATTGCCCAGCAACCACTCCAAAAGGGCATGATTCTTCTGTGGGTCCCATGCTCTATCTGCTAAAGACATGCTGGAATATCAAGGATGTGACACGATGATGCTGGGCTAGTTTTCTGCCACTGAATCAAGTGCCTGCACAGAATTGTATTAGCTGTTTTAATGTAGAGATCTGCATGTTTATTTTAGTCTGCCTTAGTGAGCATCACTTTCTTGGTGGTGGCCAGTGACAGAACAAGGAGTAATGGGTACATATTGAAACATGGGAAGTTTCACCTCCTTATGAGGAAGAACTTCTTACTTGTGAGGGTGACAGAACTCTGGGACAGACTACCTAGACAGGTTGTGGAGTCTCCTTCTTTGGAGATACTCAAAACCTGCCGGGATGCAACCCTGTGCCCCGTGTTCTAGGTGTCCCTGTTTAGCGGAGAGATTCTACTAGCTGATCTCTAGAGGTCTCTTCAAACCTCAATCGTTCTGTGATTCTGTGATGCGTAAGAGGCAAGGAACCATCAGAAACGGAGCTTGTGGTCGACAGGAAGTCACAGTGTTCTTAAAGACCCACTTAAAGGCCGATACTGTCCATCTCTGACCATTTTCATCCCAGTGCAACACCCTTTTAATAGACTTATCTCTGCCCACATAGGTTTGAAGGGGAAGGTCAGTGGCACCATTTGAACACACAATGATGCCTCTATTCATAGATGCTCCCTTGCTTGAGCTCTGCTCTGCAGTGGCTGAGTGGGCTGTGAGGAGCCAGGGGTTCTACCCATGGGCTGCAGAGCACTTAGTCCTCCTGTCCTGTGGTGGGAAGGAGAGAATGGACTAACTCTGACATAGAGAAATCCTGTCAGGTGAAATGCTCATTCGGAAGGCCTTTTCAGCCTCTTCATCTCCAGTTCAATGAGGTTTTGAGGAACAGAGTATTACAAATTTAGGAATTTATATATATGTATATACATATATTTATATATGTGTGCCTGTGTGTATATATATATATATATATTCATATATACACACACAAAAACATTTATATGCATCTTTTTTTCTTGTGGATATAAATGTTCTTGCTGAGAGGAAAGGATTCCCTGACCCTTGGTGCAGAGTGAGGACAGCTAGTCTGTCTGTTAGCTTTGTCCCAGCTATCTGGTGCTTCCAGCTCTTTCCACTGGAGTGTGATCACACTTACCACACACCTGAGAAAGAAACCAGCCTCTGCTGAGTGCAGAGCAATCCAGTTTGAAGTGCAGATCTTCAAGCTTCCTCCCCTTTCTCAGAGCCCCCAATGGAGGTGGGCACACTGCCCTTCTAGCCAAGGACACACAGTGTCTTTTCAGCTGCCCATGTATAGCCTCTCACAACCATTTCCACACTCTTTGCATTTCTGTACCTTCTTGACAGTCTCTCACTTATTGAAGAATCTATGAGACAGCAGAGCCTTTGTGGAGGGCATCTCACAGCCTGGCAGAGCACAACAGGGAAACCGACAAATGTCCTCCAGATGGTGTACCCTTGAGGGAGAGCCCGATCAATTCCTACTCCCTGAGTGGTGGAGCCCCGTAGCTTAGAAGGGCACTGGGGCGAGCTCACTCCCACACAGACCCCTCTGTGGCCTAGCTCGCAGGGCAGCTCTCTGAACTGCATCTGAAGGCCTCCAACCCCAAACAGCTGAAGCGCAGAACAGGATCAGCTTGGAGAAGAGGAGGAACAAGGAGCACTAGAGGCAGACAGGTCCTCAGGAAAGCCTTTATCTTCCCCAGCTAGGCATGCTGCCTTGCACACAGCAACATGGCAAGGCATTCGCTGTCAGCCTCTTTATTGGGCATCATGAAATGGGCCCGTGGCAGGAGACACATGCCTGTCCTGTGCAGGACTGTGAGTGCAGAGAAGGTGGTTCATGCCCTCAACTCCATGGCTTCAAGGCAGAGGCTCTGAGAGAAGAGAGGTGGGGAAGTTGATCAGAGGAAAGTGTCTACATGGACAGGACTGGCCATGACTTGCCCACATCCATTCTGCCCCGATAATTCTCTTAGTTCCTCTCATTCTCTGTCCTGTGATGCCTGGAGCTGTCCCTGCCTGGAGCTGTTCCTCTGGCCCAACATCTTCTCCCTGCCCTAGCACTAACAGAGAGGCTTTGATGTTATGATCTCCTTCCATCTTCTGTGTGCTCAGTTGTGCTCTCCTGAAACCCCCTGGTTCTGGGCACTGGGCAGGGACATTTCTGTGCATGCAGGTCCTGAGGAGCAGGTCAGAGAAAATCTGATCCTCTCACCCAGTACTTCTCCCTGCTTCTCCATGAGAACATGCCCAGGCTGGCTGAGCACTGACCCTTGCAAGTGGCAGAGTCCCTGCCCTGCTTGTGCACACAGCACCCTGTGGCACAGGACACTGCTCTGAATTACAACCCTGAGAAGATTTGAGAAGACTCTTCCAGGCACCCCAGTAGCATTGCTCTGCTGCCAGAGACTTACTGCATCGAAATCTCTGTAGATTTCTCCAACAATGAGCCCTCCTCTGTCCTCCCAGTCCACCCTCTCATTTCTCTGTCCCTTTCTGTCTTATCTCATGTCACCACCAGCAGGCAGTGCCTGGAGCTCTGCTGCTCTTCACAAAGGAGCTGCTCCTGGACAGAGCTGTTTCTTGCCTTGGCTGCCATGAGCTCACCCTACCCCAAGAGCCTTGCCCCACTTGGGAACAGCAGTTCAGCTCAAAAGATGACTTGATTTCTCCTTTGTACTCTCTCGTCTTAGGTGATGCTCACTGAGGTAGACTAAAATAATCATGTAGATCTCTGCATTAAAACAGCTAATACAATTCTGTGCAGACACCTGGTTTGGTGACAAAAAAATACCCCAGCAGCATCATGTCACATGCTTGACATTCCAGCGTGTCTTTAACAGAGAGAGCATGGGACCCACAGAAGAACCATGCCCTTTTGGAGTATTTGCTGGCCTGTGAGAGTCTAGTACTCTCTGAGCAGTACTCTGATATAAATACAGCGTGCAAGGTTTCATAGAACAAGTTTATTTTGAAGACAATTTATGTTACAAGAAATTTTGATCTAGCAGCATGATTCCACGATGTACAGAAATCACAAATGCACTTGCATAGCTAAGTTGCAATAGCAATGTATTTGCTGTTATCAGTATCTACAGTATGTTCACTGTCAGTAAGCTGGACATGACGGGTTGGAGTCAGCACAAGCCTATTGCTCTCTTCAAAATTCCTTTGTTAGTTTTTCATGTTTTATACCCTATGCTGGGCTGAGCCATGAATACACTGCCCTCATGTTGTTCTGGCTAATCTAAGGGAGATATTCACATTCATTTTATAAATTCAGGAAGAAACGTTTACACCTGTTAATCCACTCAAGAGTTATAGCTGCTTGGGAAACATGACGGTCAAGCTCTGGTGCCTCATGTGTTGGGATGAAGTCTGTTCTCTGTACCAGAGCCGTGATTAGTGAGTTCCATGCTGCACGATTTCTGAGCTTCCTGGGCACCTCACCCTTTACCTCTCTCCTCTGCATCTTCTTATAAGGTAGGGGTTTACTGGTTGGTCACAAAGGTACAAGAACCAAAATATTTCATTTTCACAAAGAAAAGTTAACACAAAAAATGAAATGAACAACACATTGATTAGATATCAACTACTATGGGAATGGAGATTAGAGACACATGAGGTGGTTACTGGTGCTGACAATATACCCGTGCTGTCAATCTCCTTCTGGCATCTTTGAGCTCCTTGTTCCTTAAGCCGTAGATGAGGGGGTTCACTGTAGGAGGCACCAGCGAGTACAAAACAGCCAGCACCAGATCCAGATTTGGCTGGGAAAGGGAGGGAGGCTTCAGGTGAGTAAACGCAAGTGTGATGATGAACAGGGAGACCACAGCCAGGTGAGGGAGGCACGTGGAAAAGGCTTTGTGTCGTCCCTGCTCAGAGGGGATCCTCAGCACTGCTCTGAAGATCTGCACATAGGACACCACAATGAAAATGAAGCATCCAAACACTAAGCAGGCAGTAACCACAGTAGCTCCAGATTTCCTTAGATAGGAGTCTGTGCAGGAGAGCATGAGGATCTGGGGAATATGACAGAAGAAATGGTGCAGAGCATTGCTTTGACAGAGTGGTAATGAAAATGTATTAGCAGTGTGCAGGACAGCACAGAGAAAACCACTGCCCCAGGTGGCTGCTGCCATTTTGATACAAGCTCTGCTGCCCAGGAGGGTGCCATAATGCAGGGGTCTGCAGATGGCAACAAAGCGGTCATAGGCCATGAGGGTGAGAAGAAAGTACTCAGCCAAAATAAAAAAGACAAGCAGAAAGACTTGGGTAGCACATCCCAAGTAGGAAATGGTCCTGGTGTCCCACAGGGAATTGGACATAGATTTGGAGATAGAGGTGGAGATAGTGCCAAGATCGAGGAGGGAGAGGTTGAGAAGGAAGAAGTACATTGGTGTGTGGAGGTGGTGGTCACAGATTACTGCTGCGATGATGAAGCCATTCCCTAGCAGGGCAGCCACATAGATGCCTAGGAACAGTGAGAAGTGCAAGAGCTGCAGCTCCCATGGTTCTGAGAATGCCAGGAGGAGGAACTCATTGAAGGAGCTTCTGTTGGACATCTGCTTCCTTTGGGCATGTGGTTTATCCAAGGAAAAAAAGACATTGACAAGTTAGGACAGACTTCTCTGAGCAGGGCTTTCTGATTCTTACACCTCTGCCCTCCCCACAAAAGCAGATAATACTCCTCCCCATCTTTGCTTTCTGTGTAGTGTCAAATGTCAAAGATCCCTCAGAGTCCAATGGTCAATTCTCCTGCACATTGGGAGTCCTGAAGAGAGAGGTGGCTCATTCCTAGACAGCTCTGCTCATCCATTACCTAGAACCCCACAGATTAGAGGGGTACTTGGGCACCTCATTGGCAAGGACAGGTCTGCATGGCAGGTGCCACAAGTGCCTTGTCTGAACTGCATCTGAATCACCCTCACCAGATATGCCAAGGGAAAGGACAAGAGCACCACATACAGGTAGGGAGACATGGAGCAATGGCATGATATTACTGCCAAGGGAGGCAGGAGCACAGAGAAACATAAAGGCACTCCGGTGTTTCTCCTCTTCTGGGTATGTGACCACCAAAGAAATAACTCATGACTCAGAGTCCAGAGGCCTGAGAGCTCTGCTGAGTGGGAGAGGAGAAGAGGGGCTGAAGTTTGTAGCTTCCACCCACATTTTGACTCTGCTGCCTGGAGCTGTCCCTGCAGGAACCAGTGTGTCTGCTCCCACATCTCTCCCTTTTCCATGCTCACAGACAACAACCCACCCACTGGGCACTCAGAACTGTTCTGAATCACAGCTCTAGACAGACCTGTGTGAATCCACTAGATTCATCCCGCTAGGGTGTCCCTTTGAGGAGGTAGCAGGGCATCCTGGCCTTCTGACCATGTGGCAGTGAATTGCAACTGGAATCATCTCCACTTCCTCCATAATGGAGAAGTTGGGAGAGTGTTCCTTAAAAAACAGTCGTGGAATAGGATGAGTTTAGAAGACTCCTCCAGGTGCCTCTGTAGCATTAATCTACAACCAGACACTTCCCCCGCAAAAGGCTGTGAAGATTTCTCCCACAAGGAGCGCTCCTCTGCCCTCCTCCTCCAGACTGCCTTTCACATCTCTCTGCCTTCTCTCACCTTATGGCAGCAAGAGCAGGCAGTGCTTGGAGCCCTCTTGCTCTTTGCAAAGGAGCTGCTCCTGGGCAGAGTGTTGAGGATGGAGATGAATAATGCTGTTCTCCCATGAGAGAGAAGCAGTATAATGTTTTATTGAGATAAGATATAGTGATTTAACATAGTTCCATGATAAATAAGCCAATGATTTAAAAATGAGCAATGGCGAGGTATACTCACTTGTGTACTGCATGAAGAACAGGCCCAGATGAAAGTATCAAGGAGACTCTCCTGTTGAGTCATGAATATCAGAATGGACCGCCTTGCTTTCCAAACTCCTTGTCCGGGGAGCCTGGGAGTGGCTGGATCCACCCCTAGTCTCAGATATGGTCAACAGTTTACACCTAAAGCATTATGTGCACAAACAGAGATTCAACTAAGGAAAGTTTCAAAGGTTTGCCAAGCTGCAGCATGCTATTAGTCACTCACTGAAGAGCTGTCATGGGAAAGGAATCTTTCAACCTCGAGGAGTATCCCTGAGAGGTGTCCCTGCTGGAGAGGAGGTTCCGCAGTACAGCCTGCTGCTGTGAAGGAGAGCTCAGTGTGCTCTGGGCTGCCTGTGCTATTAATGAGGGGAGGGGGAAAGATGATTGACTCCTAGTCATATTTGCATACTAAATGGATTTTAGTTGGTGCATGCTCAATAAGCCCCTGCCTGTGTGCTGTTTACGGAGTGGTCAGGTTGAGGGTTGGGTGGAAAAAAGCACATTGGGGTACAGAGGGGAAGGGAGCACACGGTCACACAGAGCTGCCTCTTGGCAGTGCTGCCAGGTTTCCATGACCTCCTTTCATCCCAGGAGTCTGTCAGAGGCACTGCTGAAGGTATAAATTTGTCTCTTGCTTGTGCTCCCTCCTCCTGGGAACCATTCAGTGAGATAGACCCATGGGCTCTCTCTGAACAGTGCAGAGAAACTTATGCCAGTATTAGTCAGTATTAGTCAATGAAATTAGTTAAAAGCTTCCACAAGAAGTGGAAATTATGTCCCACTCTGGAAACCCCTATTCCCATCCCTAAGCTACATAGGACCCCTAGACAGGGGCAAGGTGAGAGCTCATTGTCCCAGGGTTCATCATGTTTATCATGATGGGGATTTTCCTTGGACATCTGCAATTGTTCTAGAGGCCTACTGCTCCTACTACAGCTCCACTCACTGCAAAACCAAGACACAGGCAGATCCCCACAGTGCAAATAGCTTGCAATTCAGACACTTGATTCAGTGACATAAAAATAGGTTCTCAGGGCAGTGTCAAATGTCTGTGTTGTCCAGCACAACCACATGTCTGTAGCAGATACAGCATGGGATGTATGGGAAAGCCATTTTCTTCTTGGGTGGCTGCTGTGCAAGTGCCCCTGGGCATCCCAGCTTACCAGCCTGTGCCCAAGCAACTAAATTCTACCGTTGTTTTTAGGCAAGTTCCATCCCACCTACAGCTAAGCATGCTGCTGGAGAGTGGCAGACAGTTCAGCCTCGCTTTGGTGAGGAATGCACAACGGAGTGAATCCTCTCACATCACATGAAAGAGAGAAAGGTGACTGGGAACACCCCGCATAATTTTCCCAAGGTAAATTGTGCCTTACCAACTCGGTTGTGTTCTATGATTAAATAGCCACATTTGTAGATGGTGAATCATAGAATGAATCATAGAATCATAGAATACTTAAGGTTGGAAGGGACCTCTAGAGATCAAAGAGCAAACATCTTTTACCTGGAATTTAGCAAAGTGTTTGACATCATATCATCTCCCACCATATTTTCGCATGCAACACAGGGATTTACAATCTAGAAGGTTAGTCAAACTGATGCATGGAAAGCTGCTTGGATGGTCAGGCTCAGAGGACAGTGGTAAAGGGGTAGGCCTCTTTGGGAGGCCAGACAGAAGTGGAGCAACAGTGATCACTCCAGGAACTTGACCCTTTTAGCATCTCTATCAGTGACACACAGGAGGCAACACTTGCCATATTTGCAGGTGACCTGAAACTGCAAAGGAGAGACCAGGCATATGCTTGAGGGCTGCCTTTCAGAGGCACCTGGACAGGCAGGAGAAAGAAGCTGCAGAAACCTCACGAAACTCACCAAGGAAAAAGGTCAGGTCTTGTGCTGGAAACAAAACAACAGGCCACAGTTGCTCTGCTACAATCTAGGGCCTTGTAACAAAATGGGGTCTGAGTGCCTGAATAGCAGATCTGCAGAAAAGAGGTGGACAGAAGGCAAAACATGGGCCAACAGCCTTTGCTGGCAGCAAAGAAGGCCAAAAGCATCCAGGCCTGTATGAGCAGGAACACAGCCTGGATTTGGGGGATACGCTGATCCCACTTTCATCAGTATTCCCTAAACCACATCTAGAAATAAAAGGTTTGTAACTTGTAGAAAATGTCAGGGAGCCTTCAAGATAACTGGGGAGCTGGAGTACTTTGACTGTGAAGATCTGCAGGTTGAACAAGCCCCATAGGAGGTGGTTTTGGAGGGACTTCATTTGGAGGGCCCTCCATTGCTGCAAGGAGGTCATCAAGAAGATGGAGGCAGGCTCTTCATTCTGATGCATAGTGGGAGGATAAGTGGTAATGTGCATAAATTGAAAGACAACTTATTCACGGAGATAAGGAAAAGTTTTTCCCTTTGGAGGATGTTTAATCATCTGGGAAGTGGTTTTAGAGAGAGGCCTTGCAGTCTCCCCACTTGGACTTTTATAAGATCAGACTGGATCAAGTGCAGAGCAACTTGGCTGACCCTGCTGGGAGCAAGGAGATGGGGCTAGAGAGTCCCTCTGCTCCCTTCCACCCTAAAGGAGTCCATGATTCTTCCCTCTCTCTATCTGTATCCGCAGACAGCTTCCCCTTGTCTGTGGAAGTAGGTCAGCTTCCTTGAGCTACTCCATTCACAATGGTGCAGATGCAGTACTTCTAGGAAGGACTCTCCAAATGCTCCTGATCAATCTTTTGCTTAACTTTCAATTCCCACGTTTATTTTCTCTTTCCCCCTTCTAAGTTTGTGTCTTCCACCATCCTTATATCCTCTGATACAGTCAGCCCAAATCTGTCTACTCTTTCTCCATTGGTGTTGTCCTGTGTTATTTTGTTTGTTTGTTGGGTGGCAGAGGGAAACTTCAGTCCTGAAGGTCCATGTGAAACTAGGGGGATTTGGAGAACAGGCACCTCCTGGAGATGTGCAAAGAAGTGTCAAGTGCAGGGAGGTTGAGAGAAATTGAAGAGTAGGCCTGTGGTGCTCCAGGTCTGTCTGAGGGACCTCTGTGATCATCCCCTGCCTTTGTGTTTCAAGCAGAAACAAGTGAGGACAGAGAGACATGAGTAGAGGTAGGGAGGTCCATGGGTGTGAGGAAGGTGACAAAGCAGTTTGGTTGTGTGCTTTTTTCAGGAAAACAGGTGCAGGCATGGGACAGCATATGACAGTTTGTGGTGGAGGTAGCTATCGGCCCTGCCAAAGTTGAAACAACCCACCAGAACTGTCTTTATCTTCTTGGCTATGGCTGGTGTGTCTGCCACTGAGGCTTTAAAGAAGATGCTGTTTCCTTAAATCACGGTGGCCTCACAGAGCCTCCTCACATTCAGGAAACCCAGAAGGTGCCATATTGTTGTCCTGCACTTGTCCTTGCATGCCCCTACCCTCATAGTGCCCCCAGAAGGAGCCCTGAGCAACCTGTGGTGAAAGGGATCACCCTGCACACAGGCTGTGTGTCAGTGCCTGTACAGTCTACTGGATAAAGCATGTCGAGGCTGACTTGGCATCAGAACCACCTGTACATTGCCTTTGTCTACCTACAATCAGCACCTCCAACGTTCTGCTTTATCAGCCCCTGGGGAGCTTTCTTTGGTAACAACTC
This sequence comes from Tinamus guttatus, assembly GCF_059628265.1. Lineage (NCBI taxonomy): Eukaryota > Metazoa > Chordata > Aves > Tinamiformes > Tinamidae > Tinamus > Tinamus guttatus. The sequence continues at coordinate 1,572,493 of NW_028289152.1, read as the reverse complement.
TCAGTGGGACCTATTAACACTCCAAGAAACTTCTGACTTCTTCTGACTTCAGCTTCTTGAGGGCTTTGTTCAATCTCCTCTCTGAAGGTGAGGTTCATGGACTCTGCACTAAATACACCTAAGGGGCCATTAAAATGCAACAAACCTCTAAGGACCCATGACTCTCACATTTTTTTTTCAGTTCTTCAATTCTTGATGCCTACTTGGAGAGTTTTTAGTAGTGTATAGACCAGAAGAGGATGTCAGTGAGCACCTGAAAAGAAGGATACCTGCTTTTTAAGCTCTCTTTTTCAGCTTGCAGAACAAATCACATTGACATTCTACAATTCATACTGGACACGTAGGAAAAGCACTATTCTCAATATGAGGATTTGAGGATGGACAAACTTTCTCCTCATGTCCCAGCATTCCATTTCTCTAATCAAACCCTGGGGGCTTGCGTGTCTCTTGTTAAAATATAACTTTTTCCGTTCAAGTCTGTACCTGAATGTTACAACTCTTCTACACCAATTCCCACCTGCTTTCCTTAGACAACTAGTTGCAGATACAGGAGCTTTTTTTCTTAACTACAAAAATAATAATAAAAAACTATGCTACAAGTTGATTAAAAAATTAAATATATTCCTCAACTGTATGCTAAATCCAGGCTGTGTCCAGTGTGGAATAACCTTCTCCCAGAAGGAATTCCACTGCTGAAATATCTGTAACAGACAGGCAAGGAGAGATAGAAAAACCGCTATGGAGTTGACTACAGAAGCAAGAAGACCCTGGAGTATGTTTAAGACTCCTTGTAGCTCAGAGCAGCAACTAAAGCATTGAGAAGAATCTCAATGAATGAAGAGAAAGGAAGGGAACTGGAAAGCATTGGAAAGTGCAGAAACTTAGACAGTCTGATGCAGTGGGAAATTTAGAAATGATCAGCATAGCAAGGACATGGGAAATATGTGATTATAGAGATTACTCCCACAATTTAAAAGACGGAGCACTGGTAACACAAGTTGAAGGGTGGATCAATATGCCTCTCTCCTGAGATTCAGAGGCTATCTGAAAATTTCCACTATTTCATCATGGGACATCAATGACATTAAGATTACTCTACACTTTTAGCTAACAAAAGGATGTTTGCTCAACATTTTTTCAATGTTGAAAACCATTCCTCAGCTTTCCAGGTGGAGCTCAAATGTTTAACCACAAGCATCCTGTGACACATGAAGAGGCCCTGTTGCATCTAAGGCACCTACTTGGGGCTGACAACTCTTGCAGAGGGCATGTGGGAGACTAGAGCCCCTCTAGGTGCAGGTGGAGATTTGCCAAAGCAGTCCTGTGCACTTACAATGACAGCAGATATCCATGATCCTGTGACTGCATCTTAAACTAGTTCTGAAAATCACTTTCCTTTTCAAAACAAGAAAAAAAAAAAAAGATCATACACATCACAATAGTTTCACTACCCCAAAAGCCAGGATAGTAAAACAAAACAACACCAAGAGAGGAAAATGAACAGAAAATATTGTAAAAACTAAAAGGTGTCTCAAAACTTTTCCCTTGTATTAGATCATGTTCTCAATTTCTTTCTTTTTCAATTTTTATTGCCATTTTCTAAATATTTCTGTTATAATCAAGACTGCAGCATTCCAAAGTTATTCTGTGTCTCCTGCAAAGTTCAATGTCCCTACAAAAACTTCCTCCTCAGGGCTGCTCATCCACTGCTAACTGCAGGGAGTGACTTCCATCCTGAGGTGTCGAGCTCCCTTGACTGACAGAGGAAAGTGTGGTGAGGAGCTTCACTGAAAAGTTGCATCTCTAGATGACAGAATCGGCACAAATCTCAAAATAACTGTGAGACTGATGTATTAAAGGAGTCTCTGATCATCTAGTCACACTGCCTTTTAATTCCCAGCATAGCAAATGAAGTGCAACTCCATTTGAGGGGACAAGGGGGATGAGACTGATCTCACCCCCTACTAGACATCATGAGTGCAGACGTCTGTGTCTAATCCATCTGTCTGGACTTCCCTTTCTAAAGAAGGAAGAGAAAGAAGTTGTCTCCTTGGCTGGTCTAAAAAGACTCCTGGTGCCCAGCTCGCGCTCCAGAAAGGTTCACATAGGTCTAGGGTCACATTTCCCAGTACCACATGGAAACACAGCCATGTCAGGGCATCCTGGGCAGCAGTAGAAGGTAGTAGCCTCTGTGTGTGCACAAACGAGTGAAGGCCTAAATGCATCTTGTTATAAATATGAAAGCTATTTTAAGAGTAACTTTGGGCAAGAAGTAAAAAAAAAAAAATCCAAACTTTCACAATTTCATTTTTTATCAGTTTGATTTTTTTCTTTTTTAATTGGCAACACTATGTGATGCACTACATCATGTGATGCAGCTACAGCTGACATGGGCCCATGAGCAGGATTTGATCCCTTCGGTAAATGCAGCTTTTGAGATGTCCACATGGGACCAGATCGGGTCCGAATTGTGGGAAGAAGTGAGTAAGGGGTCAAAAGACGCTGTCAAATAAGCCACCGGGTGGCTTATCCAATATGAAAGCAGAAAGGAAAGTGGCCGCTGGAGCCACGGCAGCCTTTGTGATCACTTCAAGAACGGGACCGCCACACCACCGAAAACCGCTGGTGTTTGGAGATCCATGGCCAACCCCCGCGCCCGTGCCCCTGCCCCCCGACCTGCACCTGTACCCGTGCCTGCGGTGCCTACACCGTCTGTGCCCCCGCTTCCGGACCCTCCCGTCGCACCTGAAGAACAGCCAGGCTGGGTCCAGGACTTGTTGAATCGCCTTGAGAAAATAGAGAATGGGGCCGGGGAAGAAAAGGCGAATGAGCTCAAGGAGACTAATGTTGCTGAGGATTTGACAAAAGCCAGGAGGGAGGTGCAGGGGTATTTGAGCCGTCTTCTAAAATGGGGGTTGGAGAATTGTAATGCTTTAAGTGAGGACAGAAACCATTATTAGGGGTATTATTTCTATTTGCTATGTTCATCTGTATTATGTGTTATATCCTTTGTATACTGATGCTGACACAAGGTATGGTTGAAAGGTGGAAATTTGTATGATCCATAGAGTCATAAAACTATTGTGCGAAATAGAATCCAGATCTTGAGAGAGAAGATGTTTGCCTGCCTGGGCTGAGCGATAAGGAGCACGGAGGCGGCTGCTCGGCCAGGCTCACAGCCGACCTCCTCCAAAAGCAGTTGAAGGCGGCTGCTCGACCGGGCTTGTAGCCAACTTAACTGCAAACATCCTCTGAACTAGTTTGAAGGTCAAACACCTGAGAGGGAGAAAAATGAGAAAGGCAGGACCCTCAGACTGACAGCTGGGACCACTTACTGGTATGCGCATCTGCGCACCCAGGAGGCAACGTTATGTGACTGAAGGCGGAGTTTGTCCGCCCCCGAGTCTGCCTGCTGGCACGTACCGGCCCTACGTGGCAGGATGCAGCAGGTATAAACAGACAGTGCGGAGAGAGGTGGGGTGAGACTCCTAACACTGAGGTCTATGTAGTCTCCGCGGGAACCCCCGCCAAGTCGGGAGCCTGTCAGCAACCCTCTAATCTGCCAACTCGAGAGAGTGTTCAGTCTCAGTATCCTGCCGCCAAGTATTACCTCAAGAGTAATTATTAATACTTTGCTTCTTCAATGTGCTTTCACCTGAATAGAGGCTTGCCGTAGCCACCTTGTTTTATGTGATTATTGCCGAATCCCAAGCCCATCCACAACCTAATTGGTGATGAGGACGGGATTTGGCAATTGAAACAGTGGAAGTCACTAGTGGAGTGCACAGCTACGTGAGGTCATGGCACTGGATAGAAACTGTGTTTGTGCTGTTTGTGTGTGTAGTCTTTAGATCTTTATTGTGTAATATACATCAGCAGAGAGGGCTGAATAAGCACAAGAAAGTGCAGAATTTGAAAGCGGGAAAGCCAGGAATAACTCAGATTACAGTGCTCACCCTACCCGCCCCCCCACCTCCAGTGGAGGACTGGGAGCCGTACTCTGACTTGTATCCTTGGAAAGAGACTAGGGAAATACTTCAGCATAGGAAGCAAGAATGAAGCGACAGCCAAGCTCCAGTGCGACTGGCACGGAAGGACCTGCAACAGTCCTTACAAACTGTAAAAGCCTCAATTGCTACTGGAGCGGAGGCCTCCCTAATATATGGAAATCCCAAGCAATTTCTGGAGAGGAAACCAAATTGAAACTATGAAAACATAAATAGAAATGGAAATAGAGAACCTTCCAAAATGATTGGGACATCTTAATAATCGATTTAAAAGATTGTTTTTTCACCATACCATTGCATCCTGAGGACCATGAAAAATTCACGTTCTCTGTACCCTCCATTAACAAACAAGCCCCTATATGCCAGCTACAAAAACAAAAAGGGGGAGAATTGGGAATCATGCCTGTAGAGAGATTGGCAAAAGCAGTATATGTTTTAAATTTTTTGAGATTACCCGAGGACAGCCTAGTCCCTCCAATGGTCAGACACGGGGCTGGGCTAAAAGGAGCCCTGACAGAAGTAGTCGGACCCGTGTAAGGTGATGCTGAGAGACTGGAACATGGGAAAATGGATGGGACCTTTGGACTTGGTAACCTGGGGAAAAGGGTATGCTTGTGTCATTAGAGATACTGGAACCAGATGGGTGCCAGCAAAAATGGGTGAGACTTGGCTGGAAGCAAAGCTGCATACATCAAACGTAGCAGGCAAGCAGCTGGTACCCTAGCTGTGGAAAGTGTGAGCCTGCAGAAGGAAAACATGGGAGGAAGAAGTGTTGCTGTTGTTATTAGCTGGCTTTTTGTTATTGTGGCTTTTAGGAGGTAGTGTTGCTTTTAACGCTATTATAGGGGTTAATGCTGCTTTTAATGCTAATGGATATGTTATGCTTCTTAGGTGGATTGTTAATTATACCCAAATCAAGAGTTGTTGGCTTTGTGGAACAACAGATCAATTTGATGCACTGGTGTTAGGTATTCCTCTAAGCAGCTGGACAGACCTGAATCTGTATAGCCTACTCAATATGTCGTATCAGTATACACAGGAGAATGTCGCAATGGAAGGAACGCCTTTTACACTTCAATTGGTTAGTAACACGGTGCCTTATATAGATTATAAGTTATTGGGCCCAAATCTAGGCATCTTTCAAAACAAAATAAGCCATTGGATGACCATAAAGCTTAAATTGAACCATAGCAGGGATATAAACTCTGCAAGTAGCTATTCTGTGGGAGTAGGCTGACTACTTATGGGGAAGAGCCACCATGAATACATATCTAAGACTAAACGCAACCTGCAACTTGCCAGGGGGTCATTGGTGGCTGTGTGGAGACCAAGTTGCCCAAAAAGAGCTCCCAGGCAACTGATCAAGAGAATGTACTATGGGAGTTTTAGCCCTCCGCCCGCTAACAGTCTTTAACCATTTAGACATGAGGGGAATAGTAAAGGGGACTTTGGGGAAAGTCTAGACCCAAATGAGAGATTGGTAATCCCTTAATAAGATACAGTACTGGATTCCATAGCTTTGTTAGGCACTTTTGCCAGCCCTTGGTATTGTTCAGTTAGAAAGGGTGATTCTAAATATTTCAGGTGAAATGGAAATTATCGCTAACAGAAGAGCAGAATCAATTTTTGGATTGCAAACAGTGGTGGATTCCCTGAGAAAAATAGTCTTACAAAATCAAAGGGCCCTTGATATCCTAACCGCACAGGCTCGAGGAGTATGTACCCTGATAAATGAAACGTTGCAGCTATATTGATCAGTCTGGCAAAACACTTACGGATGTCCAAGACATTTGGGATCACACAAAGATTTTGCATAAAGTCACAGAGGATGAGGGTCTGTCATGGTTGGACAATTTATTAAGTGGATGGGCAATTTTGGGATGGTTTCACTCATTATTTAGAAGTGTTGGGATGGTGGTGTTGATTCTGTGTTGCATTCTACTAGTTGTGCCTTTTTTATTGAAATGTGTATCCAATATGATCGAGAATGCTGTAAAGAAGGTTTGGCTGGTTCAAGAACAAAAAGGGGGAATTGTGGGAGCATTTCTAAGTAACAGAGGCTTCCCAATAGAAGATGGATACAATGAGCCAGACTAGGCCCAAGGCGAAAACATCATGGGAAAGTCACCAGCTGCAAGAACAGAGAAGTAGGAGAGGAAGAACCTGTAAACAAGTTTATCAGTGCAGGATAGAGGACTGTGTGCGGGCCAAGACACGTGGACGCAGGGTCTTAACCAGTCATTGTAAAGAAGTGCTCGCGTTTCCGCGGAAGCAGTGCTTATAAGCGCGCTTGGAATCCTTAATAAACTGGCACTGCTTGATCACATTGATCATGTCCATGGTGTCCGGAGAGCCCCGCGTCAGGGACCACAGATAAGTTCAAGGGTATGAATGCCATCCAGAGGGACCTTGACAGGCTGGAGGAATGGGCCAACAGAAAACATATGAGTTCAAACAGAACACATGCAAACTCCTGCCCTTGGAAGGAACAGCCCCTTCCTGTGATCCAGGCTGTGGATATCTGGCTCACTGGAACATCCCAGCATAAGCTTTGTTCAGTCCCACAATACCTATGAAACACCTCCAACTATTTCTACACAGTCCCACATCCATGCGTCAGTATACCACAAGAAATTTGATCTTTCCCAGAAAACCTCAGATAAGTTTATCTCCTTGTGACTAGTTGCACAGAAGTGCTTGACCCTCTGCAAGGCTGCAGTAGGAAGGATAATAACCTCAATGCCCATCCATCAGTGATCCAAGAGCTCTGGTCTCTGTTATCTACTACTTGATACGCTGTAGGGCTGAGTTGCTGTTACTCATGCTAACCAGGAGCCTGCTGGAATTCAGTCAAGGAAAGGGCAGAGTCCTTCACCTGCGGTGGAAGAAACCCAACAGTCCCCAACAAAACATAGACTGGGGGCTGATTAGTAAGAAGCATGATCCTCCTTGTCATGGTGTTGCCATTTTGTAATGTTCATGGATTAATCTTCACCCGTGACTTGCAAGAAAAATACGTCGCTTTGGAATGATAATCAAACCTAGGATTCGTTTATTCATTTCCAATAAAAAGTATGAGGTTGTCATTCTGTTTGAAAGAAGTTTTTACTACTTAATCACTCCCTCCCAGTTGGTTAGAAAACAGTTGACTCCTGGTGCCCTGAGAAACTGCATCTGGACCAGGGCCACACCACGGAGCACTGCCCCTTCAACATCTCTGTGGTTGTTGGGGCAAGAAGAGACTCTCACTGTATGTGCTGCTCCAATGCTCTTGCCCACCCAGAGGAGGGTGAATGGAGGTGAGCAAAGCCCTTCCCTGAGCCATGTCTGCCCCTGCATGCAGCACTGCTATGGGCATCACAGCTGTCCCCGATGACAACAGCAAGAGTGAGGGGGGTGAGGAAGTGCCCTCCTCTCGGTGATGTCCCCACAGCTCCAATTGCCCCCAGGATGTGTGGTGGAGGGGCCTTGGAGAGCGGGAAGAGCTGATCCTGGTCAGGGAGCTGAGCACAGCCCCTCCCCTTGGCACCAGGCCTTCCCCCTGCACCTTTCTACCCACCAGCACCCAGCAATGGACCAAGAGCAGCATCCCCTTCCTTGGGGCTGGGGACAAGGCTGGGCTCAGGGATGTACCCGTTCCTGGAGCACGGGCAACTCAGCAGAGCCCAAGGCAGGACTCCCTGTGCCACCATGGGAGACCATAGAATCAGAGAATGCTTAAGGTTGGAAGGGACCTCTAGAGGTCATCTAGTCCAACCATGTTTGCCTGTGAACTGAAATGTTGGTGGATCAGGGCCAGACACAGATGGTGAACCCTTGGTAGGATGCCCAGAAGATTGTGCTGCCTGGCACCCTGGCTTTTGCTCATGATCAGCATGAACTAGTGGAGAAAAATAAAACCTGTGGTAGCCCTCTGTCTCTGAATCAGGCTGGTGAATTGCTCAGGGAAGGACCTGTCTACCACACCTGGGCTGCTGTGAAGGGAGGCATTGTCACGGGTGGGGCTGGTGCCAGTCACCTTCCCCTTCACACCTGTGTATGCAGAGATAGGCTTTGCCAAGGGATGCTACACTGGGAGGAAAAAGGACAGAGATGGAAAGTGTTAGGAGCAGCACCAAGCACAAGACACACATTAATAAAATAAAAGCAGAGTTGAGTGCTCTCCATTCTGCTCTGTGTCATCCTCCAAAGAAAAGAAAGGGAATCATGAACAGCCACACACTAATTGCAAACACTTTCCCAGAGTACCTTTCACCAGCCCCTTGATGTGCTGGGAACATCCCTGCATCTCCCCTGCTCACAGGGAAGGTTCTTTTCAACTTCCAGAAATTGAAATGTGAAACCAGAGGGAAAAGGGAAAATTCTCCTCCCCACACTGGAGGAAAATGTGCAGGGCTGATGGATTCTGTGTCACCTACAGGAAAGCACTGGTGTAACACCCCTTCCCTGCAGGTCAGCCCTGATGTTCAAAAGCAAAACAAGGAGGCCAGAAGCACCTACCATAGCTTGATTTGCTCAGTGCAAACCTGAAAATTATAAATTGACAATAGAAGCATGGCAACAAGGTGGGCAAGAGGCTACAACAAAAAAAAACTGCTAATGATTTCTGCTCCATGCACATGGGCCCAATTCCCATCCTCATCAAAGATGCTCCTGTTTCCAGCTCAAGACCAAACTGAAAGCGCTGTTTTGGAGCAGTTCTAGTCTCACAGTCACTGTTCCTACAGTTAAGCTTTTTCAAGCTGATCCTCAAAAGAGACAAGACAATAACTTTGCTTGGATGAACACCTCCTTCCTCTGCCCACTTCTCTCATCAGCTCAGTCACAACAAAAGCCAGACTTCTCTGGAGGTCCATCCCTGGGGAGCCGTCTCTGAGACAGCATCTGCTGGTGGCTGGGACATATATGCTGCTATGGGACACCCTTTGTGGAGCATGTGACATGGACAGAAAAGCTGGAGAGCAGCACAGAGGATGCAGGTTTCCTGTTGAACCTGAGCTGAGCTGAGCTGAGTTGTTCCATTCCCTTTGCTGCTGGGAAGCACAGAATCTGCAATAATGTGTGTCAGTGCCAGGTCGTTGTGTCTGTTCCTCTCATTACTGAATGGGGAGAAGGAAGGGTACAGTCCTATGGGGCAGTGCCAGAGGCCCTCTGAGTCTCCACTCCAGCGACCACGGGGATATGGGATCAATTCAAAAATGTGCCTCATATGCAGACAGTTCTGCCAGAGACTCCTGTGTCAGGGTGAGTCCTTCATGTGCCCACAACATTAGAGCAGTGGACTATGCTCTCTGTCGAGTCTGTGCTTTGTCCTTGGACTGACTATCCTTGGACTACCCTTTTTGTTGGAAGGAGCGTCAGACTGGAGACAGGACAGGAATTCCTGGGTCGCAACCATAGCAGAGCCCCTGATAGGAGAGAGGGGTTCAGCAGGAGCTGCTGAGGGGACCAAAGGGGCTCGTGGGGCTGCAGGAGCAGGGTTTCTCCCTCTGTGCCAGGCTAGGACCTGCAAGTTGCTGCAGCTGGTCTGGCCACAACAGTCTGATGGGTGAGAGGTTTTGGTAAGAAAACAGGGGGGGATCAAGACAAGCCTGTGTGCAATGTAGCCCTCCTCTGGGATGTGTGGGGGTTTCGCACATCACACCAAGTGATCTGAAACACCCTTGTTCTGCTTGTCCTCTCAGCTTCAGGCTTCTTGGCCTCACTTGAGCTTCCCCAGCACCAGACAACCAAGTCATCAGCCTTTAAGAACATCGTGACTTCACACGTGCCACAAGCCTCATTCCTCCTGGTTCCTAACCTCTTATAGGTGCTTCTGGAAAACAAATCTGAGGAAATAGTGGTGTTTATTCAAATGTCCCCAAAGTGTGCTTCTCTCTTACAAAACTGTGCTTCTCTCTCATTCCCTCTCCATTGCCTTCCTTGTCTCTTCAAGAAATGACAAGGGAAAGGGAAATTGTCCCAGGTGTTCAGATTGGAGGAAAGAGTCCCTTCCCCATTACTCTGATATTCCACCTGGAGGGCCACAGATAAGAAACAACAAAGATTATGACTGGCTTTTGGGGTATAAAGGTGCCTTTGGGAGATGTTGGAAAGTCCCTCTTTTTTCAAAGCACAATAGGCAGAATAGGCCAGATGCTGGAGGAGTGTCTCATCAAGCTGAGAGACATCAGGAAAACCTCCAGTGCCTGGAGGGCCATGACCTTTCTCCTCTGACTCTTGCAGTGCTTCTTCGTGCTTCCTGTGAAAATGCCAAACCAATTTCAACCCAAATCCCCTGTGTGCTGTTGGGATGATTACCCATCTCCTGTTCTTGCTCTTGGTCAGGCAGAACACTTTAGTTTCCCTTCCTACAGCTTTTCAGCATCCTTTCTAATTCCTGTCTCACTCTCCGGAACACTTGCCAGCCTTCCTTTGATCATGGCTGTGCCATGAGTAAAAGGGAACCTCTATCTCCCAGACATGCAATGGAACAAAACACTGAGCATCATGGGAGCCAGGATAAAGTTCTCCAGCACCCCACTGGGCACAGACTTCACTGTGGCCTACACAGGTCTCCCCACTGTTCCAGATGGGCTTGAGATTTGGCAATAATCAGCCAGAACAAGGTGACTACATCAAGCATTTATTCAGGTGAAAGCACATAAAATAAGCCAAGCATGGATAACTACTCATGAGGTGATACCTGCCAATCTGGACCCGAAGATCCTCTCGAACTGGCAGACCAGAGAGAGAGAGTTGCTGACCGGCTCCTGCGGAGACAGCGTAGGCCTCAAAGTCAGGAGTTTTTCCCCCTTTCCCCTCCCCGCCCCGCCCACTCTCTCTGCAATGTCCACTTTTATGCCTGGTGCATCCTGGCACGTAGGGTCAGTCCGACCCAGGAGGCAGACCGGAGGGCGGACAAACTCCACCTCTAGTTGTGCAACTCTCCCGTCCGGGTGCGCAGGCGCGCATGCCAGTCGGGGGTCCCAGCCCTCAATTTGAGGGTCCTGCCTTCCTCCTCTTCTTCCTCATTTCCAGGTGTTTGGCCTCCAAAGCTAGTTTGGAGGTCGTCTGCGGTTAAGTTGGCTACAAGCCCAGCCGAGCGGCCAGCTTCAACAGGTTTCCGGGGGTGGGGGCTGCCTGTGAAGTGGGCTGAGCAGCTGCATCCCTGCTCCTTATCGCTCAGCCTAGGCAGGCAAACATCTTCTTTCCCAAGGTCTGGCCTCTTCTTCTCACAGGAGATTTTTATGGCTCTACAGATCACAGAAATTTCCATCTCCAATACACCCACAAAAAGGACAAAAAAAGAAAGTTCACCCAAGAGAACACATACAGGACACATTTGAGTCATGCAGGTCTCACAGAAGACATGAAAATGTCCCAAGGCAGAGACTAACTGGAACCTGTACTTTGATGCATATTTGAAGGTGTTGCTCATAAATGGCTTTTTGAGTGTCCTTCACAAGGACTGGCAACACAAGCTGACAAAACATGCCATGAGCAGCTGCTTGCTTGGCCAGACAGGGAGGATGAGTCCAGCCACCCCCTAGTCCTTCTGAACTTGAGAATCGGCTGGAATGCAAGGGGATTCATCTCTTACCAAATTTGACCCCCCATCAAACCGCAACAATCCTCACTGAAGGTGAGAAGGGACAGGAGGAAGGAGAGTACTGAAGCCATGCCCCAAGTTGAGAAAGTGGAAAATAGAATTGAGAAGATCCTCCTTATGTCCTATGGATTTGTGGGAAAGCAGAGTTCTCTAGGCAGTGAGTGTGAACGATCCCTGCCTGAGGCTTCTTTTGGCCACTGACCCACCTTGTCATGGCTTTGCTATAAAGAGTGCAGGTCATGCTCTAGTTTTGCAATGCAATTTTTACTACTGTGTTCTCAGGAAAGATATCAGAAGGCCCTCTTTCATTCCAGTGGGAAGCTACTTCCTAGGTCTTCCAAGGATATGGAGAGCACAGTTCTGGTTTAGCTCAGCTCACCAGTTACATCAAAAACACAATTGGCAGACATGCTAACCTGCTGGTATTAGCTTAAGGGTATGAGAGAGCTGTCAGGAAGGCTCAAGAGAAGGGACAGAAGAGGGGGTGAGAAGTGATCTTCGTGCACTGGAAAAGAACAGATGCCAGGCCTAATCTTCATTGTTTCTCTTGACCCCACAGGTCCAGAAATATCACTTCAGAATTAATGAGAAAGGGACTCATGCCTTTCCTCCAATCTGAACGCCTGGGGAGATTTCCCTTCCCTTTGCCTTTTGCTGAAGTGACAATGAAAGCAACTGAAAGAGAATGGGGGAGAAGCGCACTTTTGGGAAACTCTTTGCAATAAACACCAGTATTTCCTCAGACATGTTTTCCAGAAGTGTCTGTTAGGGATTAACCTGTTGGAAAGCAGCTCTGTGGAGAGGGATCTGGGAATCCTGGTGGACAAGAAGTTAACCATGAGGAAGCGATGTGTCCCGTGGCCAAGCAGGCCAAGGGGATCCTGACCTGCATCAGGAGGAGTGGTGACAGCAGGTCAAGGGAGGTCATCCTCCCACTCTACTCAGCTCTGGTGAGGTCACACCTGTAGTACTGTGTGCAGTTCTGGGCTCCCCAGTACAAGGCCGCTGTGGAGCTTCTAGAGGGGGCCAGCGTAGGGCAACAAAGATGATTAAGGGACTGAAACATCTATCATATGAGGAAATACTCTATTAGTTGTGCCTATTTCGCCTGGAGAAGAAAAGACTGAGATCTTATCAGTATGTATAAATACCTGAGGGGAGAATGTAAAGAGGATGAGGCGAAACTCTTCTCGTGGTGGCGTGACAGAACAAGGGGTAATAGATACATATTGAAACACAGGAAGTTTCATCTCGATATGACTAAGAACTTCTTTACTGTGAGGCTGACAGAGCCCAGGAACAGGCTGCCCAGAGAGGTTGTGCAGTCTCCTTTTCAGGAGATATTCAAAACCTGCCCAGATGTGAACCTGTGCCATGTGCTGTAGGTTTCCCTGCTTAGCAGGGGGGTACTACTAGATGATCTCTTGAAGTACCTTCCAACCTCAACCATTCTGCGATTGTGTGATCTGTAAGAGGCAAGGAACCAGCAAAAATGGAGTTTGTGGTCCACATGATCACAGTGTTCGTAAAGGCCCACTTAAAGGCCCACACTATCCATCTCTGTCCTTTTTTCATCCTACTGTAACACCCTTTTAGTAGACTTATCTCTGCCTACAAAGGTGTGAATGGGAAGGTCAGTGCCACCATCTGAACACACGATGATGCCTCATTCATAGCAACTCCCCTGCTTGAGCTCTGCTCTTCAGTGGCTGAGTGGGCTTTGAGGAGCCAGGGGCTCTGCCCATGGGCTGCAGATCACTTAGTCCTCCTGTACAGTGGTGAGAAGGAGGGAATGGACTAGATATGACGTACAGAATTTCTGTCAGGTGAAATGGAATGCTCTTTTGGATGGCCTTTTCAGCATCTTAATCTTCAGTTCAATGAGGTTTTGAGGAATAGAGTAACGGAGTCTTAGGGATTTTTATATATGTGTGTGTGTGCATATATATATTTATATGTGCGTGCATATATATATTCATGCAACCTTTTTTTTCTTGTGGCAATATTTTTTTTTCTGAGAAGAAAGGATTCACTGACACTTGGTGTAGGGTGAGGACAGCTAGTCTGTCCATTAGCTTTGTCCCAGCTGTAGGGGGCTTCCAGTTCTTTCCACTGGAGCATGATCACACTTATCACACACCTGAAAAAGAAACCAGCCACTGCTGAGTGCAGAGGAATTTAGCTTGGAAGTGTGGATCTTCAAGCTTCCGTCCCTTTCTCAGAGCCACCAAGGGAGATGTGCACATTGCCCTTCTAGCCAAGGACACGCAAGGTGTTTTCAGCTGCCCATAAGTGGGGAGACTTGATCAGAGGAAGGGGTCTGCCCGAGCAGGACTGGCCATGACTGGCCCAAATCAATCCTCCCCTGACAATTCTCTTAGTTCCTCTCATTCTCTGTTCTTCTGTGCTGCCTGGAGCTGTCCCTGCCAGGAGCTGTTCCTCTGGCCCAACATCTTCTCCCTGCCAGCACTCACAGAGATGCTTTCATGTTATGATCTCTTTCCATATTCTGTGTGCTCAGTTTTGCTCTCCTGAAACCCCCTGGCTCTGGGCACTGGGCAGGAACATATCTGTGCATGCAGGTCCTGAAGAGCAGGTTGGAGGAAACCTGATCCTCTCACCCAGTACTTCTTCCTGCTGCTCCATGAGAACATGCCCAGGCTGGCTTAGCACTGACCCTTGCAAGTGGCAGAGTCCCTGCCCTTTGCACACAGCGCCCTGTGGCACAGAACACTGCTCTGAATTACAACCCTGAGAAGATTTGAGAAGACTCCTCCAGGCATCCCAGTAGCACTACTCTGCTGCCAGAGATTTAGTGTGTCAACAGCTGTGCAGATTTCTCCAATAATGAGCCCTCCTCTGTCCTTCCACTCTACCCTCTCACTTTTCTCTCCCTTTCTGTCCTCTCTTATCTCATGTCACCATCAGCAGGCAGTGCCTAGAGCTCTGCTGCTCTTCACATAGGAGCTGCTCCTGGACAGATCTGGCTTTCGCTGCCAGGTTGCCATGAGTTCAGCCTATACCAAAAGCCTTTTCTTACTTGGGAACAGTGGCCCAGCTCAACAGATGACTTGATTTCTCCTTTGTACTCTCTCCTCCTGGCTGATGCTCCCTGAGGCAGACTAGAATAATCGTGTAGATCTCTGCATTAAAACAGCTAATACAATTCTGTGCAGACACCTGATTTAGTGACAAAAAACAGCCCAGCATCATGTCACATGCTTGCCACTCCAGCATGTCTTTAGTGGATAGAGCTGGGGACCCACAAGAGAACCATACCCTTTTGGAGTTGTTGCTCAGGAACTGTCTGTAAGAGCCCAGTACTCTTTGAGCAGGTTCTTCCTGATATTCAATACATACAGAGATTGCAAGGTTTAATAGAAAAGTTTATTTTGAAGATAGTTGATGTTACAAGAGATTTTGATTTAGCAGCGTGATTCCATGATGTACAGAAATCACAAATGCACTTACATAGTTGAGTCGCAATACCAATGTGATCGCTTTTATCAGTATCACGCTCATGATGCTGGGCATCCCTATTGGCAGAAAAGGAATACACGGGATGAGTCACTGATCTCTTAAAAATTCCTTTGTTAGTTGTTCAGGTTTTATTCCGTATGTTTACACCATTTAATCCACTCAAGACTTAGAGCTGCTTCTCTAACATGAAGGTCTTCTTCTGGTGCTCCGTTTGTTGGGATAAAGTTCTCCGTACAGCAAGAGCGATTAGTGAGTTATATGCTACATGGTACTGGAGCTTCCTAGGCACTTCACACTTTGCCCATCTCCTCTGCATCTTCTTGTGTGGTACGATTTTATTGGTCGGTCACTAAGTGGCAAGAAGTAAAACCTTTACTTTTCACAAGAATACATCAAAGTAACTTAAGAATGAACTGAACAACACAAAGATTAGTTATCCAATATCTTGGGAATGGGGAGTAGAGGCACATGGGATAGATACTAGGGCTGCCAATATACCCATTGGGTCAGTCTCCTTCTGGCATCTTTGAGCTCCTTGTTCCTCAAGCCGTAGATGAGGGGGTTCACTGTTGGAGGCACCACTGAGTACAAAACAGCCAGCACCAGATCCAGATTTGGTTGGGAAATGGAGAGGGGCTTCAGCTGGGCAAACACAAGTGTGCTGACAAACAGAGTGACCACAGCCAGGTGAGGAAGGCACGTGGAAAAGGCTTTGTGTCGTCCGTGCTCAGAGGGGATCCTCAGCACAGCTCTGAAGACCTGCACATAGGACACCACAATGAAAATGAAGCATCCAAAGCCTAAGCAGGCAGTAACCACAATAGCTCCAGATTTCCTGAGGTAGGAGACTGTGCAGGAGAGCTTAAGGATCTGGGGAATTTGACAGAAGAACTGTTGCAGAGATTTGCTTTGACAGAGTGGTATTGAAAATGTATTAGCAGTGTGCAGGACAGCACAGAGAAAACCACTGGCCCAGGCAGCTGCTGCCATTCTGATACAAGCTCTGCTGCCCAGGAGGGTGCCATAGTGCAGGGGTCTGCAGATGGCAACAAAGCGGTCATAGGCCATGACAGTGAGAATAAAGTACTCAGCCAAAGTTAAAAAGACAAGCAGAAAGACTTGAGCAGTACATCCTGAGTAGGAAATGGCCCTGGTGTCCCACAGGGAATTGGACATGGATTTGGGGATGGAGGTGGAGATAGTGCCAAGATCAAGGAGGGAGAGGTTGAGAAGGAAGAAGTACATGGGGGTGTGGAGGTGGCGGTCACAGGCTATTGCTGTGATGATGAGGCCATTCCCTAGGAGGGCAGCAACGTAGATGCCTAGGAACAGCGAGAAGTGCAAGAGCTGCAGCTCCCGCGTTTCTGAGAATGCCAGCAGGAGGAACTCATTGAAGGAACTTCTGTTGGACATTTGCTCCCTTTGGGCATGGGGACTGTCCAAGGAGAGAAAGACATTGACAAGTTAGGACAGACTTCTCTGAGCAGGGCTTTCTAATTCTTACACCTCTGCCCTCCTCACAAAAGCAGATATTACCCCTCCCCATCTTTGCTTTCTATGCAGTGTCAAATGTCAAAGACCCTTCAGAGTCAAATGGTCAATTCTCCTGCAGATGGGGGGTCCTGAAGAGACAGGTGGCTCATTCCCAGACAGTTCCTCTCACCCCACAGTTCATTGCCTAGAACCCCACAGGTTAGAGGAGGACTTGGGCACCTCATTGTCAAGGCAGGTCTGCATGGCAGGTGCCACAAGTGCCTTGTCTGAACTGCATCTGAATCCCCCTCACCAAGGAGTCCAAGGGAAAGGACAAGAGCAGCACAGACAGGTGGGGAGACATGGAGCAATGGCATGATATTACTGCCAAGGGAGGCAGGGACACAGAGAGACATGAAGGCACTCTTGTGTTTCTCCTACTCTGGATATGAGACCACCAAAGATATAGCTCATGACTTAGACTGAACTTAGGTTGAGAGAGGAGAAGAGGTGCTGAAATTTGTAGTTTCCACCCACACTTGGACTCTGTTGCCTGGAGGTGTCCTTGCAGGAAGCAGTGTCTCTCTTCCCACATCTCTCCCTTCTCAGTGCTCACAGACCACATCCCATCCACTGGGCACTCAGAACTGCTCTGAATCACAGCTCTAGACAGACCTGTGTGAATCCGCTAGATTCCTCCTCCTGCACTGTGCCAGGGAGAAGGTAGCAGGACACCCTGTCCTTCTGACCATGTGGCAGTGAATTCCAAATGGTAACATCTCCTCCTCCTCCCTACTGCAGAAGTTGGGAGGATTATCCTTAAAAACAGTCATGGAATGGAAGCTTAGAAGACTCCTCCAGTGTTCTCTGTAGCATTCATCTACAACTAGACATTTCCCATGCAAAAGGCTGTGAAGATTTCTCCTCCAAGGAGCTCTCCTCTGCCCTCCTCCTCCAGACTGCCTTTCACGTCGCTCTGCCTTCTCTCACCTTATGGCAGCAAGAGCAGGCAGTGCCTGGAACCGTGTTACTCTTTGCTGAGGAGCTTCTCCTGGGCAGAGTGTTGAGGATGGTGAGGAATGATGCAGTTGTCCCATAAGAGAGAAGCACTAATATGTTTTACTGAGGTAAGATACACTAAATTAACATAGTTCCATGATAAATAAGACAATGATTAAAAATGAACAATGGCAAGGTTTACTCACTTATGTACTGCATGGAGAACAGGGTCAGATGAAAGTGTCAAGGAGACCCTCCTGTTGAATCATAAGTTTCAGAATGGACCCCCTTGCTTTCCAAACTCCTTGTCAGGGGAACCTGGCGGTCGCTGAATCCAATCCTATTCTCATATGTGGCCAGCAGTTGACATCTAAAGGATTATGTGCCCAATCAATCAGAGATACAACTAAGGAAAGTTTCAAAGGTTTGCAAAGCCTCAAGAGTCACTTACTGAGGATCTGTCGTGGGTAAGGAATCTTAAAAGTCGAGGAGTATCCTTGAGCGGTGTCCCTGCTCCAGAGGAGGTTCTGCAGTACAGCCCACTGCTGTGAAGGAGAGCTCGTGGTGCTCTGGGCTGCGCGCGCTATTTATGGAGGGGAGGAGAAAAGATGATGGACTCATAGTCATATTTGCATACTAGATGGATTTTAGTTGGGGCATGCTCAATGAGCCCCTGCCTATGTACTGTTTATGTCAGGTTGGAGGTAGAGCACATGAGGAGGAGATGGGGGAGGAGGAGCACACATTCACACAGAGCTGCCTCTTGGCAGTGCTGCCAGGTTTCCATGAGCTCCCTCCATCCCAGGAGCCTGGCAGAGACCCTGTTGAAGGCATAAATTTCTCTTCCTGCTGGGAAGCAGTCACCGAGGTCACCCTATGGTTTCTCTGTGAACAGTGCAGAGAGACTGATTCCACCATTGCAGTTTGTCAAATCGGGGGATATTTAACTACCAGAGGTGGAAGTAACCCACTCTGGAGATGCCTCTTCCTATCTCTTAGCTACAGTGGATCCCTAAACAGGAACAAGAAGGGAGCTCATTTTCCCAGGGTTCAGGTGTTTCTTGAGATAGTCAATCTGGACATACCATGCCAGTTATAATCTTTTGGGATGGAGGGGGATTCAGCTGGCTCCCACAAACACACAGGAGGTGTCGGAGGTGTACCCAAGCTGAAAGGTACACAACAGAGATGTGTGCATGCAAGTTCCTTGTCCAAGCTCCTATTATAAATGAGGGGAAATGGAGGTTGGGAGCCAGTTGCCCACACACCAGGTGACCTTTGAAGAAACAAGGTGGTCCCAGATTTGTGCCAGTGTTTCTTTGCTTTGATAGAACAAGTGTGAGAGCTTGATGTTTCTAGAGCATCACATGGGGGCCAGATGTGGAATTTCCTTGGCTATCTGCAATTGTTCTAGAGGCCTATTGCTACTACTACAGCTCCACACACTACAGAACTGAGACACAGGCATACGCCTACTGTGCAAATAGCTCATGTAATTCAGTGCAGACACTTAATTCAGTGACATAAAAATAGGTCCTCAGGGCCTTGTCAAATGGCTGCATTGTCCAGCACAACCACATGTGTCTAGCAGGTACAGCATAAGATGTATGGGAAAGCCATTCCCTTCTTGGGTGGTTGCTGGGCCAGTGCCCCTGGGCATCCCAGGTTACCAACCTGTGCCCAACAACTAAATTCTGCTATTGTTTTTAGGAAAGGTCCATCCTATCTACAGCCAAGCATGCTTCATACATGAGAGGCACATCACAGCAAAGCCTGCACTGTACTTTCTACATTCTCAAACTCTTCTAGTTCTGCGCTTGCTGAACCTCTTCTCACCCACAGATGGTGTGACCAGGGCTTGTGTAGATGATCTCCACAGAGTGGCTGGGTTACAGGCTGTCCTGTAGTGTGATTGGATTACAGTCTTCTTCAATGGCACTTTGTCCTACCTGGAGACTGGTTCACCTCTGTCACAGGGCCCAAGGTGCTATGAAGTCAGCTCAGGCAGCAACCCCTCTCCTGCCATTTCTGAACAGCCCAGTTCTCTTTCTCACTGGCCTCAGGTACTGGCTGGCCACTGGCTGTCTATGCCAGGATGTCACTGCTCTGAAGTGGAGGCATTGCACACATGGCGCTCTCAGCCTTTGGGAACAGGTTTCCCCATGGTTAGTGCACACTGTGTGCCACAGCAGAGGCTCTACAGTCCATTTGTTCATAAGTGAACACAGCTTGGGGCACAAACAGGAGCAGATGGAGATTCACAAGGTCTCACAGGGCTGAAACCTTCTTAGAAGAACTGGCATGTGATGAGATCACACAAATAACTGTAGGGCTATGATAGCACAGTACAAGTTGTTCAGGAGAGGCTTTGAGGGAAGGCAAGGAGGAGCGGGGGGGATGCCCTTTGTGTGTGAAGGGGAAGCTCAGAGGTGTGGTGTTCCATGCTGGGGGAGACAAGAGTTTGGGTGAGGGTTTGTGCGTGAGTATCAGAGGATAAGGTGACATTGCGATGGAAGTTCTGGACTACCTGTTTAGGGTGAGGTTGACACAGACCACTTTAAGCAACATGAGCAAATCTGTGACTCAGAGGCCCTGGTTCTTATGGGGAGAGTGTAATCTCTCTGACATGCCCTGAAGGACAGTCAGTGCAGCGCAAGGATTGCAGCAGGGTTTTGGAAGGTGTCAGGGAATATTTCCTAGCAGAGCCAACATGGGCCACAAGGGCCTTCCTGGATATGGAAACTGCAAGCAAAGAGGAACTAAGGAGGGATGAGATAGCCAGTGCCAGCCTTCCCTACAGTGTCCTTGAAAAAGAGGGGTGAGGAAGGACAGAGGCAGACTCTGGCCTTCAGAGGAGCAGACCTGAGCCTTGGGGATCCCAAGGCAGCCATCTCTGAAGGGCCCAGGAACTCCAGGAAGTCCCTAAGTCTTTAAGGGCAACACCCACCAAGCACACGAATGCTCCATCCTGATAGGCAGTAAAGCTGGTAAGCATCTCAGAGGCCCTGCCTGGCTAAACAGGGAACTCACAGCTGAGCATCAGGGCGAAAAGGTAGCACATGGTAGGGGTATGGAGGAGAGGCTACACATCAGAAATTTAGAACTGTGGCATTGACATGGTGTTAGGGAAGACAGTGCTGCCCTAGGATTGACACTGGCAGGGGATGTTAAAGGCATGAGGATGAACTGCTACTGCTTCAGTAAAAATAAAAGGAGAAGGTGGGCTGACTGCTGAATGGACAGGGAATGCAGGTAGGTCTGAGGAACTCACCACAATGCTGGTTTCCATTTTCACCTGAAAGGTTTCCCAGTCTTGTGCCTCAAGTCATGACTGAGGAGAAAAACAAACAACCAGCAGGGTTGTGAGATTACTGAGGGACTACTCATAAGAACTCAAACTAAACAATGACCATCAACGGTGCTTCATGGACTGCATAGGAGGATACTTTTAGAGCTGACTCTGTCATAGCAAGGCCACTCTATCATCTTTGAAAGCTTGTGGAGACTGGGAGAGGCCCCAAAGATTGCCGAGAGGCAAATGTTACATCCATCTTCATAAAAGGCCCACAGGACTTAGTGGGGAGCTGCAAGCACTTCAGCCTCAATTTGGTGAGGAATGTACCATGAAGTGAATCCTTTCACATCACATTTCTGGGCACATGTAGAGGAAGAGTCCACATGGTTTTCCCAGGGCACGTTGTGCCTCACCAACTTTATTGCCTTTTCTGATTAAATAGCTGCATTGTACATGAAGAAGAGCAAACATTTTTTATCCAGACTTTAGCAAGGGGTTTGACATCGTCTCCTACCATAGTTTTGCAAGCAACTTAGGAATTTACCATCTAGAGGGTTACACAACCTCATGCATAGAAAGCTGCTTGGATGGTAAGGCTCAGAGGGCAGTGACGAACGGATAACCCTCTTGGGGAGCGCAGAGAGAAATGGAGCAAGAGTGATGACTTCAGGAACCTGACCCTTTTATAAACTGTATTAGTGACACAGAGGAGACAGCACTTGCCATGTTGTGCCTGTGGTGCTCCAGGTCTCTCTGAGGGATCTCTGTGACTTTGTGTTTCAAGGAGAAGCAAGTGAGGACAGAGAGACATGAGCAGAGGTAGAGGGGGCAATGGGTGCGAGTAAGGTGACAGAGCAGTTGGCTTGTCTGCTGTGTTCTGGGAAACAGGCACAGATATGGGACACCACAGGACAGCTTGTGGTGGAGATTGCTATGGGCACTGCCAAAGCTGCAAGGACCCAACAGAACTTTCTTTGTCTATCTCTGTCACTGAGGCCTTGAAGAAGATGCTGCTTCCTTAAATCCCTGTGGCCTCATAGCTTCCTCACATTCAGGGAACTCGGGAGGTGCCATATTGCTGTCCTGCACTTGTCCTTGCATGTCCCTACCCTCATACTGCCTCCAGAAAGAGCCCTGAGCAACATATGGAGGAAGGGATCACCCTGCCCATGGGCTGGGTGTCAGTGCCTGCTCAGTCTACTGGATAAAGCATGTGGAGGTTGACTTGCTATCAGAACCACCTATACATTGCCTGTGTCTATCTACAATCAGCACCTCTAACATCCTGCTTTATCAGTACCTGGGGAGCCTTCTTTGGTAACAACCCTCCATGGGACCCATTAATGCTCCAAGAAGCTTTTGGGTTTTCTTCTGACTTCAGCTTCTTGAGGGCTTTGTTCAATCTCCTCTCAGGATGCGAGGTTCATGGACTCAGCACTAAATACACCCAAGGGCTCATTAAAGTGCTACAAAGCTCTAAGGACCCATGACTCTCCTATTTTTCTTCAGTTCTTCAATTCTTGATGGCTACTTGGAGAGTTTTCAGCAGTGTATAGACCAGAGGAACATACCAGTGAGCACCTGAAAAGAAGGATACCTGCTTTTTAAGCTCTCTCTATTTTTTTACAGAATAAATGATATCTCCAATTCATATTGACCCCAGCGTCTTGTAATGAAATCTGGACATGTAGGAAAAGCAGTATGTTCAGTATGAGGATTAGTGGACAAACTTTCCCCTCACATCCCAACATTCCATTTCCCTAATCAGCCACTGGGGACTTGCATCTCTCCTGTTAAAATATAACTTTTTCCATTCAAGTCTGTACCTGAATGTTGCAGCTCCTCTACACCAATTCCCACCTGCTTTCCTTAGACAACTAGTTGCAGACGCAGGAAGTTTTCTTCTTAACTATAAATATAAAAAGAAATTGTATAGTTGATAAAGAAATAAAATACATTCCTCAACTGAGGAATGTAGAGATTACATCCACAGTTTAAAAGATATAGCAGTGGTAACACAAGTTGAAGGGTGGATCAATATGCTTCTCTCCTGAAATTCATTGGCTGGCTGAAAACTTCCACAATTTCAGCATGGGACACCAATGACATTAGGATTACTCAACCCTTTTATCTGACAAAAGGGTGTTTGCTCAACATTTTTTCAATGTTGAAAACCACTCCTCAGCTTTTCAGGCAGAGCTCAAGTGTCTAACCACAAGCATCCTGTGACACTTGAAGAGGCTCTGTTACATCTAATGCACCTACTTGGGGCTGCCAATTCTTGCAGAAGGCATGTGGGAGACTAGAGCCCTCTAGGTGCAGGTGGAGGTTGGGCAAAGGAGTCCTGGGCCCCTACAATGACACCAGACATCCATGATCTTGTGACTGCATCTTATACCAGCTCTGATAATAACTTTCCTTTTCAGAACAAGAAAAAAAAATCACACAAATCACAATAGTTTTCTCATCCTCAAAGCCAGTATAGTAAAATAAAACAAAATTAAGAGTGGGAAAGGAACACAAAGTTTTGTAAAAGGTGAAAAGTGTATCAAAATACATTCTTTGTATTAGATCATGTTCTCAGTTTCTTTCTTTTTCTATTTTTATTGACATTTTCTAAAGATTTCTGTTATAATCAAGACTGCATCTTTACAAAGTTATTGTGTATCTCCTGCAAAGGTCAATGTCCCTGCAAACCTTCCCTCCCCAGGGCTGTCAATCCACTGATAACTGCACAGAGTGACTTGCATCCTGAGGGCCAGAGCTTCTGGGTCAGGATGAGCAAGCAAAGAAACATGTGCTGGGTGTCATCCTCACACATGTGATGTCTTCTTGCAAAGGCCTGCCTTCTTCAGGCAACAGGAAGAAGACACACATTTGCAAGACCTTGTCCTCACAGGGACTCGGCCCCCCTCTATATCTGCAGGAGAAAGAAAACTTGACTTGAGATTGAAGGAGTCTGTGTGAATCAGCCTCTGGTATGGAAAGAAATCTGAAGAAACTAAATCTCTGTTGTCTGAACATGTCTGCCCCTGTGAAATTATCTGCAAGTCAAAGAGATGGTTGGAAAAGAGAGTTGTCTGTGTGGGAGATACATATAGGTCTGTGAGTATGGAGAGCATTTTCATTTTTGCAGCATGCTTGGAGGGTGAAATTCTGCTTTCAGTCCTGGGACACATTCCCTGGGTCTGCAGTGTGGTGCCGCAATGGGTCTCTTGTTGGAAACATCACAAACTTGTGAAAGATAAATCTCACATAGAAATTGAGAGTGGCTTCACCCCTCACCCAGCATTGTGTTTAAGCTGGAGGAGTAGACAGCCTTGGAAGGTGTTTGTAAATCATGGTCTTACTGAGATGTTCATCAGGTGCAGCCATTACCCCCAACCCAAAACCCACCTGTTTTGAAGCCTCATTATCTCTGTCAGTCTTTTCCACCTGTTACCTCCCTCTGAGCAGTTCACACCAAATATCTCAACCTGGCACAGGTGCACACAGTCATGAAAGAAGAAAAATGCTGCCATTCAGCTCCTGTGTGTGTGAACTGGAGTGTGCAAGCACACACTAGACTGCTCACCTGACAAATGCAGATGTTCTGGAAAAGGGACCAGGACGTACAGGGTGCAGAAGAGCAGAGCCCAGGTTGTGTCCTGTGTTGCAGGGACACACTGGGG
This sequence comes from Tinamus guttatus, assembly GCF_059628265.1. Classification (NCBI taxonomy): domain Eukaryota; kingdom Metazoa; phylum Chordata; class Aves; order Tinamiformes; family Tinamidae; genus Tinamus; species Tinamus guttatus. The sequence continues at coordinate 1,547,977 of NW_028289152.1, read as the reverse complement.
AAGCTGTGCCAGGTCCATCCTCCCAGAGCAGCCCCTCATATCAGCCCTTCCCAGCACTGGCTCCTCATCCCAGCAGTGCGGTGGCAAATGGCCATCTCCATTCTCCTGCACGTCTCTCCATGCCCACCATGCTCTCAAAGACAGCATGAGAGCCCTGGCCCTGCAGTCAGTCCAGCAGCTCCTGCTGCACCAAGGACAGAGCAGCCTGCCCCAAGCTCATGGCCTGGATCCAGCCTGTGGTCACTAGCAGATCACACAGGGACTATGAGCTTGTCCTCTGCAGTCCACTAAGTTCACAGGCAGAGCAGCAGACCCTTTTAATGATCTGGGTGTATTTTCAACTCCATCTTTTCTAGAAGATGTCAAGTATGTGTCTGAGGAGATCCCCTTGTGTTTTAAAGGTGTCCTGCCCCTGTCACTACTCACAGGACTCCAATGGAAACATAACCGTAACACCACCAAGTTGTGATTTGCTCTTGGGCTGTATACACACACCAGAGCACAAGTGGAGAGTGTGGGAATGAGGAGAACAGCCACGAAAAGAGAAAGTCCTGCTGCTGGAAGTGGAAGTGTCTCCAGGAAAATTGCAGCCCCCATGCAAAGACTGCAGCCAGGAAATGACTGCTGCAGCAATGAGGGCCTAGTCCTGAAGAGCAGAGGGTCTGTCCCCACAGGCTGCATCCAGGCTCTCCTCCTCTCCACTCCCACTCCACTGTGAGCACTGGAGCACTGGAGAGGACAAAGACCAGCCCACAGAGACACAAGGCTGGCACCCTTGCAGGAAGGAGTGTGAGATCACACCCTGACTCTGGCCAGGAGAGTTGTGCTCTCCTAAGGGACAGGGGACCCGTGCTCTCAGCCCATCTTGATTTGCCAAAGCCCTTGGTGTCATTGCTGAAAGAGACACCGCAAAGAGAAACCCTCTGCATCGCACTGAGTGCATCTGAGTGAGCTGAGACTAGCAGGCTATGAGGTCCCCACATCTCTGCTGATGAAGGGAGAAGTCTGTCTTTCTGCTTCAACAAGGTCTCTGGGTCAGATTCAAAGGATTCCATGAAGACAGGTGGCATGAACAAACACATTTTTTCCTTTAATAAGAATGTAATAGGGAAAAGTCAGTAAGAAATGAACAACAACCTTCATGCCAGCGACCCTGGGAATGAGGAGGAGATGCACATGGGACACTTAACGGTGCTCACATTGTACCTGCTGAAGCAATTTTCTCAGTGCATCCTTGAGTTCTTTGTTCCTCAAGCTGTAGATGAGGGGGTTCACTGCTGGAGGCACCACCACGTAGAGAACAGCCACCCCCTGATCCAGGGATGGGGAGGAGATGGAGGGGGGCTTGAGGTAGGCAATCATGAGGGTGCTGAGAGAAAGGGAGATTACGGCCAGGTGAGGGAGGCACATGGAAAAGGCTTTGTGTCGACCCTGCTCCGAGGGGATCCTCAGCACAGCAGTGAAGATCTGCACGTAGGACAGCACAGCAAAAACAAAGCATCCAAATACTAAACAAACAGTAAATACCATGATAGGAGCTTCCCTGAGGTAGGAATCTGAGCAGGAGAGCTTGAGGAGCTGAGCAACTTGGCAGAAGAACTGCTCTATGACATTGCCTCGGCAGAGTGGTAGTGAAAATGTGTTGGCAGTGTGGAGGAGAGCAATAAGAAAACCACTGCCCCAGGCAGCTGCTGCCATTTTGAGACAAACTCTGCTGCTCATGAGGGTCCCATAGTGCAGGGGGCTGCAGATGGCAGCAAAGCGGTCATAGGCCATGACAGTGAAAAGAGAACATTCTGCTGAAAGCAGGAAAAAGAGGAAAAAGACCTGGGCAACACAGCCCAAGTAGGAAATGGCCCTAGTGTCCCACAGAGAATTGGCCATGGATTTGGGAACAGTGACAGAGATGGAGCCAATATCCAGGACAGAGAGGTTGAGAAGGAAGAAGTACATGGGGGTGTGGAGGTGGTGGTCGTAGACTATGGCTGTAATGATGAGACCATTGCCCATGAGGGCAAGCAGGTAGATGCACAGAAACGCTGCAAAGTGCAAGAGCTGCAGCTCCCGTGTATCCACGAATGCTAGGAAGAGGAACTCATTCAAGTAGCTGATGTTGGACATCTGCTGTCTTGCAGCACTGAGAGGGGCTGTTCAAGCAAGTAGAGATGTAGACAAGTTAGTGAAGACTGCCATGAGCAGAACTTTCTCCTAACTCCCTTCCCTGCAGTAAACTGTTTATCTCTCCCCATCCCAGCAAAACTGCCACAGAGCTCCATGGCTTGAGCCCATTTTGTGCTGTGTTTGCTGTTAGGACATAGAAATCATCTGGATTGCTCCAGCACTCTGAGTGAAACACTGTGATTCCTAGGAGCAAAAGGAGTCACTGTGGTGCTAATGCAGGGCAAGGACAGCTCCTTGGCCATCCACCTTCTTCACAGCTGCCCTGTACTTGCACCTCTGAGGTTCAGGACCGTTCCACTCATGTTACCCCAGGAAAAAAATGGCACCACTGAGCACAGAGGAATCTAGTACCAAAGTGCACATCAGCAAACTCTGCCACCTTCCTCAGAGGATCTCATGTTCTGCAGGGTGGGTGTCTGAACTTCATCTGAAGCTGACACTGGCCAGACAGTCCCAGGGCAAGAACAGGAACAGCATGGACAAATGGTTAACACAGGGCAATACCATGATATTTCTGCTTAAAACAGAAGGGAGAAGGAGAGGGAGAGGATGCTGAGGATCTCATGAGTATGAGATCCTTCTCAAATGGAGACTGGACCTGCCCTGCAGGGGGTCTCTCCTTCCACCCAGAGCTTCTCCCTGCAGTCCCCAGGCAAGCTGAGTGTTGACCCTTGCAGGCAGCAGAGTCACTGCCCCAGGCACACAGCACCCTGGGGTGGCAGGGATACTCTGACAGTGTGGCAAGGAATCCCTGCTCCAAACACCTCCTGCTCTGCACCAGGGAAAAGAGGAGGGTCATCCTGGCAGATGCTATCGGCCATGGCATGTGGTAGCTGTAGAGGACTCCTCAGGGTACCTCATGGTCATTGCCTGGCAAGGGAGAGACTTACTGTGTTAGGGGCTATGAGGATTTCTCCACCATGGAGCTCTCAGACATCCTCCCACCTCTGAAATCTTTAACTTCTTTCTGTCTCATTTGTCTCGCTCATCTTGCTTGTCTCAAGTTGGCACCTGTAGGAAATGCCCGCAGCTCTGCTGCTCTTTGCGGAGGAGCTTCTTCTGGACACACTGCTGCCAGGTTGCCACGAGCTCCACCCCAGGAGCCTGGCCATGCTAGGAAGAGTGGCACAGCTGGAGGCGTGACTTGATTTCTCCTCTTGCTCCCTCCTCCTCCTCCTGGGAAATGGTCATTGAAGCAGGCTCAACTAATTATCTATGGTCTCCTGAAACACAAGATCAGACTGAAGCCAGCATTAGAAATTGTATCATCAGAGGATGGTTATCTAGGAAAGATGGAACTATCGCACTCTGGGAGGCCCTATGCCCACCTCTTACCTATGTAGCAAACTTAGATGGGGACAAGGAGTGAGTTCATTTACCCATCCTTCAGATGAGTCAGCCTGGGCATCTCATGCCAGGTTTTCAAGCCCTGGGGTGGAGCAGGATTTAGATCCCTTTTGTTCACTCTGCAAACTCAGAAGTGGCTCTGAAAGAAGTGGCTCTCCTCTTGCCAAAACTAATGTGTGCATAACACATATTGTTGTCTAAACTCTTATTATAATCCCTGGAGATTGAAGGCCAGTTACTCACGTGCAAACACAGAATAGCACAAGGAATCACAGAATGGTTGAGGTTGAAAGGGACCTCTGGAGATCACCTAGTCCAACCGCTATACTCAAACAGGGTCACCTAGAACATGCTGCCCACAGTTGAGTCCAGGTGGCTTTTGAATATCCTCAAGGAAGAGAGACTCCACAACTCCATACCTGTTCCAGTGCTTTGTTACTGTCACAGGAAAGAAGTTTTTCCTCAACGTCTGATAGAATTTTCTGTGTTTCATTTTGCGTCCATTGCTTCTCATCCTATCACTGGGCACCACTGAAAATAGCTTGCCTCCATCTTCTTGACAGTGGCCTTTAAGATATTTGTGCATGCTGATAAGATCCCCTCTCAGTCTTCTCTTCTCTAGGCTGAACAGACCCAATTCTCCAAAACTTTCCCCATAGGAGAGATGCTCCAATCCTTTCATAATCTTCATAGCCCTGCTCCCGTAGTTCCCATGTCCCTCATCCTGGGGAGCCCAGAACTGGACACGGACACAGTATTCCAGAGGTGACCTCACTAGGATTGAGTAGTGGGGGAGGATCCCTCAACCTGCTGGCAAAATGCTTCCTAATGCACCCCAAAAAAGCATTGACCTTCTTTGCCACAAGAGCACCTTGCTGGCTCATGGCCAGCTTGTTGTTCGCCAGGACCCCCAGGTCCCTCTATGCAGAGCTCTTTTGCAGACAGTTGGCACCCATGGGGGTATTTCTCCCTAGGTGCAGGACCCTGCCCCTCCCTTTGTTGAACTTCATGAAGTTCTTCTCTGCCCATCTCTCCAGCCTATGCAGGTCTCCCTCAATGGCAGCACAGCTCTCTGTTGTTTCAGCCACTCCTCTCAGTTTTGAATCATCAGTAAACTTGCTGAGAGTGCCTTCTGTTCCTTCATCTGATCACTGATGAAGTTGAATAAAAGTTAGACCAAGTACTGACCCCTAGGGAGGAACTGTCACGGAACGAGTGGTGGTGGGGGTGAGTGACAGCATGCACTTCACTCCTGTGAAAGAAATAGTAATAGGTTTTATGGAAATGGACTCTGACTTAACAAAATTATATGGCAATGTCACTTGTTATTTACTGCCACTTGCTCTCTATGCCAGCATGTCTCTGCTCTGAAGCAGGGCCATTTCACACATGATGTTCTTGACTCTTTGTAACAGGTTTCACCATGACCAATCTGCGCTCTGTGCCACAGCTGCTGCTCTGCAGCCTAAATTCACACAAAAGCATGCAGCCTGGGGCACAGATAGGAGGCGATGGAGATGCAGGAGCTGTGCCACCTTGTTGGAATACCTGAGAAGGGATGGTCTCACTCACATGACTTCAGGACTACAATGGGAGGGCAGAAGCTCATCAGAAAAGACCAACAAGGACATTAATGATGGGGAGATGCCTTTTGCGTGAAAGGGCAGTTGCGACATAAGGAGATATTCCATGGGGTGTAGAAGGGGCTGAGTGCTTGTGGGTGAGCATCAGGGTGGCTTTGTGATGAGATTTACAGACAACTGGATCAGGGTGAGGAGGTTAATGTAATCTTCTTGAAGCAATCTGAGAAAGTCTTTGCATCACAGGCCTTGCTTCTTATGGGGGAAATTTATTTTTTCCAACTTTCAGTGAAATGAAGTAGAGAAGGTTTGTGGAGGGCAGGAGGACAAATTAGCATAGCTGTAAGACAGGACAACAGGGGTGGTGCTCAATTGCATCTAGTACTCGCAAGCAAGGAAGAACTGATCAGGGATGTGATTAGCAGTGGAAACTTTGGCTGCAATGACCATGAAATAGTGGAGTGTGCAGTGCCAGATCCTGAATGGACTGAGGAAGGGCAGTAGCATCCTGCAGACTTCGACCTTCAGAGGAGCAGACTTGAGCCTCTTCAGGGGCGTGGTGGTGGAATCCCAAGGGAGACAGTTCTGAAGAGCAAAGGGCTCAGGAAAGGCATTAGGTCTTTAAGGACAGCACCCACCAGACATAAGAATGTTCCTTTCCCATAATCAGTAAAACCAGTAGATATTTCAGGACACTAGCCTGGCTAAACACTGAAGTCATGACTGACGTGCATTAGAAGTCTTCATGCAAGAGGTAAAAGCAGGAGCAGGCTGCAGAGGAGGAAGTCAGAAATACTGTATGGTGTGATGATGTACTGTTGGTGGAAGGGAAGTCAAAGCTCTTCTAAGATTGCCACTTGCAGGGGATTTGAAGGGTATGAGGAAGTACAGTTACTACTGCTCTAACAGGGAAAGAATAACAAGGAACTCATGGGCTCACTGCTGAATGGGGCAAGGGCTTGAGTAACAGTAGATGTAGCTAGGTCTGAGGACCTTCTTAGATTCAGTCTTCACCAATAAGGTGCTCCAGGTTTTCTGCTTGATTCGGGAATCCGGATGAGAAAAGCAATGTGCAATGATGAGCAAAAGCAATGCTGAGAGAGGGATTATGTGCAAGAACTAAACCTATACACGTTTATGGGAATGATTGGATGGTATCTGTGGACACTAAGTTGGCCACTGTCATAGCAAGGCCACTCTCTTTCATCTTTGGGATAAAGGTTGTGGAGATCAAGGAAGATCTCAAAGACTATATATAAAAAAAAGGAGTATGGTCTGCCTATCTTCAAAAAGGGCCAAAAAAACAACCTGAGGAACCGTGATCTGTTCAGTCTGATTTTGGTGAGGAGTGTGTCATGGAGCAATGTTTTTGGATCACATTTCTGGCCACATGAATGAGAAGATGTCTGGGAACAGTCCACATGGATTAACTGAAGGCAGATCACTCCCCAATGAACCAATTGTTTTCTGTGATAGAAATCCTAACCTTGTGTAGGAGCAGAGAGTTATGGATGCTATTTAACATGAATTTAGCAAGGGGGTTGACACTGTCCACCGCAATACTCTTGGAGACAAGTAAGGATGTTATGATAGGATGGAGAGAGAACCAGATGGATAAAAAGCTGATTGGATGATCAGGGTCAGAGGGTTTTGGTGAATGGGCTGTGTTGAACTGGAAGCTGGTGGCAAGCAGAGTATGCAGGGCTCTGTACTGCCACCTATCCTGTCTAACTGGTTCATTCATGACCTGGAGGATGCATATGTCATCACATTTGTAAATGTTACTCGATTAGGCGGAAAAGTCATATACGTGAGGACTGCCCTCCAGGTGGACCTCAGCAAGTGGGAGGAATGGATTGTCAGGAACCTCATGGAAAACAATAACAATAAGAACAACAAATTCTGGGTCCTGCACCTGGGATATACCATCACCTAGCAGTGCTATGGGGCCTCTCAGACATGTCAGGAATGACTCAAGCTACCTGGCCAATCTTGAGGGCAATCAAAGCCAAGGGGGCACCTGATTTTACTAAGGTTAAAATGGGATGCCTATGTTTGGGCAACCAAATGCCTCCTTGGGACTTTTGGTCCTATTTGTGACTATTTTACATAGTTTGCAGTATCACTTTCTCTATAGGAATCTCTTGAAGACAATTCTCACTTCCTTTTTTCTGAGGTTACAGATGGCAGGATGGGGGTCCCAACTGTATAAACCAGGGCAAAGTATTTGGCAACATCTGAAAAGCCCCCTTTCAGCATTGTAAGTATCAGCCATGCCTGAGCCAGAGTCACCACTGCAAGGTATAAGCACCAGGTGGAAAAGGCTCCATGTTTACCCACAGCTGAAGGCCTTTTCAGAACCAGTCTGAATGATTTTGGCATAAGGAATAACTGCTAGGAAAAAGGGAAGGGTGCTGAACACCAAGATGATGACGTACAACATCACTCAGCTCCAGAAAGTGTCTGCCCAGGCTAGTTCCAATCTGTGGGGTTGTGGTGGTGTGGGTGAATGGCATGGGGTGCAAGGAAGTCAAAGGGAACACCTGATAGGTCTGTCCTGCCTACTCTGGTAGGACACTCCCCCATGGCTTGAGCACCAGACTGACACAGAGACCTGCACTCATGATGAGAGAATGATGCAGGGAGTCATTTTTGGCCACACAGGACGATCCCAGGACATGGCAGCCAGGAGAAGGCTTTTGGTGTTGCTCAGTAAAACCACAAAATGCACCTGGGCAGCACAGTCAAGGAAGGAGAACTTGCCAACTTCTGCCAGAAAATCCAACATCATTTCTAGCCGAGTGACTGATATGTAGCAGATAGCCTTAAACTCTGATGAATCAAGGATGAGAACAGCTGCTTAGGATATACACTTACAAAAGCATTCAGATTATCCAAGTGAAAACCACAGGGTAGTTTTCCTAAGAGAAGACTCGAATTCACAAACACACAAAGTTTTAATATTTCTTTGTTTGTTTTCCTGGCATACTTTTTTTTTTTTTTTTTTTTTTTTTTTGTGTGTGTGTGTGTGTGTGTGTGTATTTTTGGAGTGCTAGCAATGCCAAATCTCCGAGATAAAAATAGGGTTTTAGGAGGGGAAAGTGGTCAGCATCTGATTCTTAATCTACCTACCTATGCATATGAATGAGTAGGAAGATTGGAATTTTTACTCATTGTTCCCATCCTTGCCTTAAAAGAGAATCTTTCTATTACAGGCACAGATCTGATTTTGAATTCTTCCGTCTCACTGCTCAGTTTCTCCCTCTCTTTCTGGCACTCCTCAGCATTTCTTCTCTTTCTGCATCTAATTTTTGAGAGCCTCCCATCTTATTTCTATCAGCTATAGCTTGCACTTCAAAGATGAAGCATTAACTGATGTTACTCTCCAGCAGAACACTTTATTTGAAATTTGAAAACTTTATTTGAAAACATGATTATATGATGAAAATTTAGTAAAACTAGTAATAAAAAATTGACAGCCATTTCTTGTCACTTTACCACTCCATTTTGAGTAGTCTTTCTGTTCCTTTCAGTCTTAAAGCCTTTTGTTCTGATTAGGAGACTGTTTTGTGCCCAACAACCACATAGCACCACACAGACCTCCATCACTGCCTGAAGTGCAGGAGAATGTTGGTGGGGCCTGACACAACAGTGCTGCCGTGAAGCTGACCTTTGAGACATGCTATTCCTCAACATTGGCTGTAACGGGCCACATTCTGACGGAAGAGACCATGAATGCTGAGATCCTGCTGAGATTTGTCAAGGATTGACTTCCTACAAGCCATGATGATTCTCATGGCTTTCTGGCCTCCTCAGCCATCCCCAGGCAATGGTGCCAAGCATTTTTCCAGGCTTCTTTCATTTGCTGATTCCTTAGGCTGAATATGAAGGGATTTAAAAGAGGAGTCACAATGCTGGAGAGAACAGAGAGGATTTTGTTGAGGTGTCCAGGGTTCGCGTGGGAAGGCCTGACATAGATGAAGATGGAGATGCCAAAACCCAAGGAAACAACAGTGAAATGAGAAGCACAAGTGGCAAAGGTTTTCTGCCTGCCCTGGGCAGATGGGATACGGACTATGGTCAAAATGATCCAGGTGTAGGAGAACACAGTCAGTGCCAAGGAGCCGAGGAGCAAGAGAATGGACACCACAAAATCCCTCAGCTCAGCAACCCAGATGTTTGCGCAAGCGAGGTGCAGGAGAGGTGCACTGTCACAGAAGTAGTGGTCAATGACGTTGGGACCACAGTATGGCAGCTTGGCTTTCAGGACTGCTAATGGCAAGATCAAGACCACACCACCCACCCACGCACCCAGGAGAAGCTGGCCACACACCCTTTCCGTCATGATGGTGGGATATCTCAGGGGGTGGCATATTGCCACGTAGCGGTCATAGGACATGATGGCTAAGAGGATGAACTCTGTTGCAGCCAAGGAGAAATAAAAGTAACATTGGCTAAAGCAGCCAGCAAAGGAGATGGTCTTCTTCTCTGACAGGAAGTTTGCCAGCATTTTTGGAACAACAGAGGAAGTCATGGACATCTCAATGAAGGACAAATTACTGAGGAAGTAATACATGGGAGAATGGAGATGGCAGTCTGTATAGACCAGTACAATGACAAGAGCATTTCCCAAGACAGTCACTAAATAAGCGAGCAGGAACACCACAAAGAAGATGATCTCCACCTCATAGCGGTTTGGAAATCCCACGAGAACAAACTCTGCCACAGCCGTGACATTCCCCATCCAAATGTGCTTTCTGTCATGGTGAGAGGAAGAGAACAACACAGTTTCTTTGAATATTCAATTCATTCATTCATTCAAACAAAAATCTTTCCTCACTACTTACATCTCCATTTCTCCATTCCTCCCCATTCCACAAATATTTTTTATTGTTCTTTCCTTCAAAAAAAAAAAGGGGGGGGGGGGTAGAGAGAGATACATGTAAGATGCAGGTCTTTGCTGCCAAGGTCCTTCCACCTCTGTAACACCCAGTCAAAATTGCCGTCAAATCACAATATGCAATGCACTCTTTTCATGCTACATTTCCAACTTCCCTATTTGCAGGTCATGCATGCACAAAGCAGCAAAAACAGCTGCAAGGAAAATATTCTCCTCTTATGCTTGTGCCTTTGAACTTACCTTCTGCACAAAGAACACCCCATATATTTACATTTGATAACTTGCTGAAGCTATCTGTGTCCAAGTTCCCAAAGAGCTCTGCAGTTTCAGGAACCTGTGGAGGTGCAGCATTCTTCTGTTCCAGCAAATTGTGGGGAGTTACAGAATAGAAGTGGATGCATCCTACATTCCCAGTTTATATTGTAACAGCAGAGGAACTCACTTTCTGACAGAGTTACAGCATGGCCCAGAGAAGGACAAATACAAAGGAACAATCCCATGATATAGCAAGCCACAAGAGTATTAGAGTAAAAAACATTTTTCACCCCTGCTGATGGTATAAGCAGAGCTGTTATATGTGGGCTCTGATAATCTGAACACCATAGCATGAGAACTGAAACACACATTCTGTAGACTGTGCAAGCTCTAGCTGCTAAATCCTACGGGAGCCAACCTAGTTGTCTTGAGAAAACTGAAGCAGTTTATAACTTTGAAACCACCCAAAGCATGTTGTCCAGAAGATAAAGTTCAGGAGGAAGGCGGAAGTCTTCTTCTTACGTGTGTTTTTATTTTCTTTTTTAATTAATTGTTTATTTTTAATGAAGAGAGCACATTTCAGAGTGAGCCAATTATACCTGATAGACAGTCTTAGAAATGACATAGAGATGATAATTGGCTCCCTTAGAAACATTTGAACCTTGAAAGCTGGCAATTTCTGACTCAGGGGATTCAGGCAGACAAGTCTCAGCAGAAGTGTGCAAAAGTAGAAAACTTTTCTTCTTTGTAGAGAACAACAGCATTGTCCAGTATTTCTGATGAAAAAACAATTACTTCAAGGGTCTTTTCTTTCAGAGAGACCATAGTAATGAGGAGAATCAGCTCACCTAATGGAGCTAATATGGAAGGATCCCACCATGGGCTTTTCCAAGATATGGTCTATCTATTTGAGGCTAGAATGGGGCTAGCTGAGGACTCGTATGTTGACGCTTTTCACATTCACTCTGATGAACACTAGAAGCAGATCTTTTTTAGTACAGCAAAGAGGAGGCTAAAAACACTACATCAGAAGGTGCTAAGAGACGTGTCCAACATCCTTTCAAGGTATCTCTCATCTATGTCTATTGTCTTTATAATGCTTGGAGGTGAGGGGAGAACTGAGATGATGGGAGGAAAGCAAAATTTGCACCCACCGTCAAAAATGACCATAAGGATGATCTGCGAACTAAAGGTCAATTAAGCTCAATGTGGTGCTTAGGAAATTCTTGGAGTCCTCCTGGAAGATATTTCTGGGCAAATAAAGGAAGAACAGGCAGCGTGGAGTGACCAAGGTTATGGCCTACCTATCTGGCTGACCTAACCGCCTTCCTGCCTGCTGCACCTGTGTGTCTTACATGGTGCAAAGACTAGATTTGTGGAGGAGATCAAGCACTGTAAGTCATTTTCTGTTTACTTGAAGAAGGGATTTGACATGGCGTCCAACAATCGTTTTGTATCCGTGTTAGGATGTCACGGTCTGAATGGTTTTATTAGTTTTGGTCTGGATGGTCCTCTTAATTTTATCGTATCAGAGGTGACAGAGTGCTGCCAGCATGTTGGCAAATGTCCTTGAGGAGAGGGTATTGTAGGTAAGTTCGAGGGTATAGATGCTATCCAAAGGGACCTTGACAGACTGGAGAAATGGGCCAACAGAATCCATATGAGTTCAAACAGGGACAAATGCAAACTCCTGCCCTTGGAAGGAACAGCCCCCTGCTGTGATCCAGGCTATGGATACCTGGCTGGGAGCAGCTCTGTGGGGAAGGCTCCATGGAAGATCCAGATGGACCTGAAGTGAACATGTGCCCTGGCAACAGTGCCATGTGCCCTGGCACAGGTGTGTCCTGGCAACAAGGATGGCCAAGTGATCATCCCACTCTGTCTGCACTCATTAGACTACATATGCCATTCTACCTCCAGTTTTGGCACCCTCAGTCCAGGGAAGACGTGGATAAACAGGAGGGAGTTTATTGAATATTCACCAAAGTGTTCAGGAATTTTGAGCCCGGGAAGAGAGGTAGAGGAAATGGGACTCATTCAGTGTGGAGAAAGGAAGATTCTGGTGAATCTCAGAGCAGCCTTTCAATACCAATAGGGACATTTTTGAGAAGACAGAGTAAAGCTCTTCACAGTGGTGTATGGTGGGAGGAGGAATGGCAATGGACATAAACTGAAACAAGAAAGCTCTCAAGAGGCAGTCCAGAGAGGCTGTGTGGTTTTCATCCTTCATAGACGGGACTTGATGAAACTCTTGAGCAATTTCTCCCTGTCTTTGAGCAGGAACACTTGGATCTCCCTCCTGCCTTTGACCCATCACTGGAACATCCCAGCATAAGCTTTGTTCAGTCCCACAATACCTATAAAATGTCCTCAACAAATTCTACACAGTCCCACATAGCTGCTTCAATATCCCACAAGGAATTTGCTCTTTCCCAGGAAACCTCAGATAATTTTATCTCCTTGTGACTGGTTGCACAGTAGTACTTGTCCCTCTGCAGAGAGGCAGTAGAAAGAGTATTAAACCGAATGCCCATCGATCAGTGATCCAAGAGCTCTGGTCTCTGTTATCCAAATGCTGAAGGACTGGGTTGTTGTTATTCATTTTATTCAGGGTTACTACACATTTTACTCATGCTAACCAGGAGCCTTCTGGAATTCAGCCAAGGAAAGGGCTCCAGAGTCCTTCACCTGGGGTGGAAGAAACCCAAAGGCCCCCTGCAAAAGGTAGATTTGGGGCTGACTGGTGAGGGAAGAGTTTTCTAAAAGATGGCCTGGGGCTCTTGAGGAAGAAGCAGGAGTCAGCCATGTGCACCAGTGGCAAACGCCATCCACCGAGACGGGACTCCCATACTGCAGGCAGATAAAGGGGTTGAGATGTGTGAGGAAGCTGTTCCCTAAGCTGCAAAGTCCACCCCTGCCCTGAGAAGGAAGCCTGGGATGGGAAGTCTGATCCCCCTTTTCCTGGTGTTGCCATTTAGTAATTTTCATGGATTAATTTTCACTCATGACTTGCAAGAAAACTATGTTGTTCTGGAACAAGAATCAAAAGAAGGATTTGTTTATGCATTTCCAATAAAAAATATGGGGTTGTCATTCTGTCTGAAAGACTTCTTTACTACTTGATCACTTCCTCCCAATAGTGCAGAAAAGAGTAGTCTCCTGATGCCCTGTGAGACTGGATCGGGACCAGGGCCAAACCACAGAGCACTGTCCCTTTGAGATCTCTGCAGTTGTTGGGGCAGGAGGAGACTCTCACTGTACGTGCTGCTCCCATGCTCTTGCCCTCCCAGGGGGAGTGTGGATGGAGAGGAGCAAAGCCCTTCCCTGAGCCATGTCTGTCCCTGCATGCAGGACTTGTGTATGCGTCACAGCTGTCCCCGATGCCAGCAGCAGGAGTGAGTGGCGTGAGGAAGTGCCCTCCTCTGGGTGATGTCCCCACAGTTCTAATTGCCCCCAGGCTGTGTGGTAGAGGGACCATGGAGAGCAGGAAGAGCTGATCCTGGTCACGGAGCTGAGCACAGCCCCTCCCTGGGCACCAGGCATTCCCCCCGCACCGTACTGCCCACCAGCAGCCAGCAGTGGACCGAGGGCAGCATCCCCTTCCTTGGGGCTGGGGCATGGCTGGGCTCAGGGATGTTCCCATTGCTGCAGCACAGGTGTCTCTCATGATGCCAGAGCTGTGCAGGAGAGCCCCAGGCAGGACTCTGTGCCACCGTGGGAGACTCAGTTTGCCTGTGAACTGAAAGGTTAGTGATTCAAGCCCAGTCATGGATGGTGAACCCTTGGTAGGATGCCTGGGAAAGGGGCCTTCTGCCTGGCACCCTGGCTTTTGCTCATGCTCAGCAGGAACTAGTGGAGAAAAAAAACTATGATAGCCCTGTGGCTCTGAATCAGGCTGAAGGAAAGGACCTGTGAATTGCTCAGGGAAGGACCTGTCTCCTGAACCAGGGCTCCTGTGAATGGAAGTATCATCCCGGGTTGGGCTGGTGCCACTGATAGTCCCCTTCACACCTGGGTGTGCAGAGATAGGTCCTGCCAAGGGGTGTAAACTATGGCATAAACTCCAAGACCTAATGTCAATGAGAGAAGTCCTGCTTTTGGGTACATCTTGGGAATGTCTGGGAGCACAGGCAAATGGAGGCAGTCCGGGAGGGATCCTGGCAGTGATTTAGCAAACATGCAGGGCAGTCTATGAGAGGAGTGGGGCAAGGGAGCCCGAGAGGCAGCGGCTGAACCAGAGAGTGCAGATAGGTTGTCTGCAGGTTGAGGGGAAATACAAGGCAGCTTTGCACTAGGATGATGGGCAAAGCCAAGGGTTTGTAAGGATCTATGAGGAGCTGAGGCAAACCCACAGATGTTCATTTCCAAGCAATTGAGCTCCATATTTGCAATAGGAGCTTCTCAGGTGCACTCCCTCCATGACTGGAGAGGAAAAAGGGCAGCAGCAGAGGCTGAAGGACTCCCTCGTTGCACGTTATACTAACTTGCAGAGTTTCTGTCATGAAAGAGCTATTGCAGCTCTTGCCCATCCTGCAGGGACCAGCGGGAGACGGGAGCCCCTCAGGGCTGCAGACAGGGGCTCAGCAGGGGGGAACAAGGGCACCTGCAGTGGCACCAGATGTCCATGACCCTCTGATGACATTCCACTCTAATTCACTTTCCTTAAAACAGACCACACACAAAGTCTCCTCCAAAGACCAGTAATTCAAAAGATACACCACCACCAAGAAAAGAACTAAACACAATCAAGGAGGGCTATAAAATGGTAGATTTTGAAAAGGGTTCACTAAACATCTTTTTGTTTGCAATTTTGATGTACTGTTTTTTTTTTCATATTCAGATCCACACCATTAGAAAAGGTATTTTTATGTCCTGCACAGAGTATAGAGGCCCAAACCAGCCGGGACAGTAATTGCTCACTCTTTGCTCAGAGCCATTCCTGCTAGGAGATGTTGAGCTCTCTTGCCTGCTCTCTCTTGCCCTGCTCAGTTCCCCTCCACCCCAGACACCAGGATGCTGCAGTGATGAGGTCCAAAAGGCGTCTGCAGGCTGGCCATGGAGGAACAGAGGTTCCTGCAGGTTTTGTGGCTGAGGAACTGTCAAGGGAAGGAGCTGTTAGTGGGAGCAGCGAGAAGAGCATTGTGGTGGCTGCCAAGGAGCATCTGGATGATTTGGTGGGCTCAGTGGTTAGCGCTCGCTCCTGTGGTGGCAGCAGCCACCTGCACTGTGTGGCTGTGGGGTGAGTGTGGCGTGATGTTTGTTGTCCTCCCTGACAGCCATGTTTTGCGCGTGCAGCCATGGCCATGTGTGTGCACTTGCAGTGCCCAAATAAGCCAAGACCCACGGTGGGGGGAGGATTCATCCCTGTTTCACAGTATGTGTAGCGCAAGGGTAGCCCCTGAGCGCCCCATGCAGTCCCTGCCCACTGCAGGGCCAGCCCTGGCTTGGCCCGTGGTGAGGAGGGTCAGACCCCTCTGTGACATAGGCTGTGCTCACAGGGGCCATCCCATGTCACAGGCACAGCAGTCAGAGCGCGCGCTGCGACCTTTCCTCACACGTCGCGACGAGCCTGGGAGAGCCCACGCGCTGGGACTGCTCTCAGCTCTGCTCTGCTGCGAGGAGCCCACGACCCTGAGCGGGAACCAGCAAGGGGCGGCCAGAGTAGCACAGGGCTGAGGTGACGTGTACAGGAGGAGCAGGAGAGGAGCTGTTTCCTCATCACCTCCTGTTTGCTCTTCATCCAGAGCAAATGAGCAAAGAAACTAGGATGGAGCTCTGGGACACTGGCCTTGGCAGGTCTCATGGCCTGCGATTGCCAGTGCTGCCAGCACAGGGTAAGGCCTCTGGGAGCTCTATCTCGGGATCTCTCACAGAGATCATGAACTGTGAACATGGCTGTGGAAAGCCTGGGGCTGGAGGAGCTTGAATGGGGCTGGGACTGCTGCCAGAGCACAGGCTCATGGTCCCCTCTGCCTCACTTGGCAGTGTGGCTGCCAGGACTCCTTGCTCCCAACCCGGACGCTGTCCCCACTGTCTCGGGACACCCTACTCAGGAGTCCCTGCCACAGGGGTCTACCTGTGAGAAGGAGAAGGCCTACCTGAGCTGCCAGGCCTCCCCATTAATGCCATCTCAATCTCAGCTGCTGAGACCCTCTCAGGGTTGGGTTCAGTTTGCTCATTGAGTACAACTGCAGGCGTCACCTCCTTGGTTAACCATGTGCTGCACGTTTGTGAGTGGGGCCACACAGGGCCTGATGTATCTTCCACTTCTTTTTCCAGAGACCCTTGCTATCTGGGAAGGAGTCTCCGACTACATTCGAGATCAACTGATGCTGAACAATGTGGGTCTGCCATCCTGCATCTCCCCCAGAAGCCCTTCTTCTGCACTGGAGGTATTTGAGGGATGAGTTCTCTACGTTTCCTTGCAATTTTTGAGAGCATGGAGAAGAGGTGGAATGAAAACACCTCAGGTGCTCTTCTAAAGACATTCTCCAAGGATTCTCCAAAGCTTTCCCCAGTCCTCCATTCATCCCCTTTGCACAGCAGGATTGAGCAGGACACCAAGCTCCATCCTCATGCAGCTGACCAGTTAGAAGCCTCTTCGCCTAGCACTCGAGTAATGCTTTTCTTCCTTCCTGTTTGCAGGGAGTCAGAGTTATTCGGCTTGGCACCTTTGGTGTGGTGACTGAGCAAGTTGCTGTTAGGAAATACGGCTTTGTGACTGTTCACAGACCCGTGTTCCATCTTTCAAAGAGTATTGCGGAGGTTCACGGCCTCACCTATGATAAGGCCTATGCTCCTGGTAAGAGGACATGCTGAAACTTGGGCTTCCCTTTTTTTGGGACATCTTTGAGCAGGGCATAAATTCCATTCGGCAGTGACTGTTAGAGCTCCAGACTTCCATCACCACGTTCTCCAAACAGCTTCCATTTGTAGCTCTCAGGACCTCAGCATGGCGATTACCATTCTACTCCCTCTCTCCCTGACCTCATTTTAGCTGGCATTCTGTAAAGGCAAATAGCAGCATTCGTGCTGCTTTTTCCCTTCCCCTTGCACCTTGTAGTAGGTCACAGTCAGGTTTACAGAGCCCTCAAATAGAGAAGGGGACACTAGTGTGTATTTTCCTTTTCCTTCTTTCTTTCATCCATGTGACATAGCCCCATGAAATCGTTCTCAATGTGGAAAGGACTGAGCTTGGCCTAAGTCCTGTGACCTGGCACCCATTAAGGCAGCTAGCCCCCTTCCTCCTCTCCTTGTCCTCACATTCGAGCCTCACATTCGTAGGAGATGATTGTGGCCATTTCTTTCCAACTCTGTAGGGAAGAAGGCATTGCTGCCCACTTGGCACATCAGCTTGCAGAGTGCTTTGAGCATCTTCCCGCATGATTTTTCCCAGAAAGTGCAAGAAGTTCTCAAGCAGCTGCTTGCTTGAACACCACAAAGCTGTTGATGCTGTGTTTTAGTGTGCCCTGCTAGTGACTTTGTTCCTCTTGGTCTGCTTTCTAGGTCATAAGCTTTGTGAGCCCCTGAAATTTGCTCACATAGCCGCATACATCCTTCTTCCCCGTGAAAGGGTGGAGGCTGGCATAGAGGAGACCCTGCGCCTCTTCCGCTGCTGCATCAAGAGTGGGAAGAATGTTGTGTTTGTATTGAAGAACATTGGCATGCTTATAATTGAAGGGGCAGATATGAAAATGCGATTTTACAAAGAGTTCCTGGAAAGACTTAACAGGACCGACCAGATGCTAGCGGCCCTTCTTGCGGTAAGTTCTCCAGATCTCCAGTGCTCCCTGTCATCTTTTTGAATTCCCCAGGGAATGCAAGTCTACTGGCTTGCCATAAACTGTGGAAGGACATGGACAGTCCTGGCTGAGAGGAATGCCAGCTACCAGGACAGTTTGTCTTGGGCGTTCAGAGGACTTGGCAATGAAGTTGACCTTGTGCAGGAGTGTCCTGGGTCCACCCAAGATTCATACAACCCAGGAGCCAATCTCCACATTCTCAGGAAAAAAGGCCAAAACAAGAGGAGGCCTTGTTTTTTTTTTTGTCCCACCAGACTTTGCTCCTTGCAAAAAGCCTTGCTTTAGTGCCCCTTTTTGTGAGGATGGCCTCAGAAACCAGGTTTCCCTAGAACATGTCTGGTGTGGTAAGGCAGCAAGCTCAGCTGTTTCCCCTTAAACTGTTGAAAACTATTGCTCTGGGTCCCCCTGGAAGCTCAGCCTCATCTCCTCATCGGATACACTTGCCTGAGCAGTGGAGATGTCAGACCTCTCTGTCAACTTTGTGTTGCATTCCTTTCTCTTTGAAGTTGGAGGGCCTGAGTGTGCCTCTCCCAGGTGGCTACCAAATGGCAGTTGCTCACAAAATTGGATTCTCATGGTCCTCTTGCTCTGTAGCATTCCTAGTTCAGTGTCTAAATCAGTGATGGGTGTTTACCCCACTCTCTGGGCAGGAAGCAGAGGCACAGAACGAGCAAGGCCAAGAGGGAGAGGATGTTGGGAGAGACTGTGGGGTTAACCCCACATCTGACCCCTTCTTCATCAGCTGAGGAGGCATCAGGTCTAGACAGCAGGAAAAACACAGTGGTCCACTTAGTGAAATGCCTTCTCATGTGCTTGCCTCCCTTGATTGCTGCATTTGGAAAGACCTAAGCAAACTGACTCTCTGAATGCTGAGCCTTGCCAAAGTCCTGAGTATGTTCCTCCCCCTTCTCCTTTTTTTCTCTCCACTTCTTATGGTGCATAAGTGAGGGGCTGCTGATGGGAATAGAACAATTTAAAGTTTCAAAAGCAGTTTCTTCTCTAAGAAGTAGAAGAGTTTGTTTCCACTGTGAACACTTAGATAATTTTCTTGTTACCATGTCCCTGATGTTTGTCTCGTTTGCAGATGCCGCAGATGAGGAATTCGGTGCTGTCGGGCTCTGAAACTGCTCTTTCGCAGACCTGCTCTGGTCATGTCATTGTCTTTCCCGAGTGAGTATGTTTCCTTCTTAGCCCCTTGCTGGCCAAGCAAGCAGCTGCTCATGGCATGTTTTGTAACCTTGTGTTTGCAAGCCTTGTGAAGACTGCTGAGAAAGCCATTCATGAGCAACCCTTTCAAATGTGCATCAAAGTAAAGGTTCCTGGCAGTTGCAATCTTAGGGCATTTTCATGTCTTCTGTTCTTCTGTGACATCTGCATGAATGAAATATTTTATGATGGTGTTTTCAAATATTCACTTAAGTCACCTTTTTCTTTTTCTTTTTTTTTTCCTTTTTTTTTTTTTTTTTTCTGGTGGAGGGGCAAAGAGGTATGTAGGCCAAAGTAAAGCCTGTACCTAGTCACGTAAAAAGCTTTCTCCTGGCTTCCGTGGTGCTAAGTGTTTTGTTCCATTACGTGTCTGGGAGATACAGGTTCTTTTTTACACATGCACGGAGATGAGCTTGGGAAGGCTGGCAAGTGATCCGGAGGGTGAGACAGCAATTACAAAGGATGCTGGAAAGGAGTAGGAAAGAGGACTAAAGTGTTCTGCCTGAACAGGAGCAGGAACAGGAGATGAGTGATGATCCCAAAAGCACACAGGGGATTTGGGTTGAAATTGGTTTGGCAGTTTCACAGGAAGCACAGGGAAGAGTCAGAGGAGAAAGGTCATGCCCCTCCAGGCGTTGGAGGTCTTCATGATGCCTCTCACCTTGCTGAGAGACTCCTCCAGCATCTGGCCTCTTCTGCCTATTGCGCTTTGAGAAAAGCACCTCCCAAATGCTCCTGCGTCCCCATTATTCACACCAGGTGCAAAGGAAGTGCGGTGCCCCCTCACATTTAGAGTGATGCCTTTTCTGCTTTCCAGGTACAAGCTGGAGAGCAGAGATCGAAATCCACCTGGCGCACCTGTCAAGGCCAGGCAGGAGGAGGAGAGGAGAGGAGAGGCCAGCACTGTCCAAAATGGTAATGGAGCTGCTGCTTCTTGGTGGAGGCTTGTGCCTTCTCCTTCTGTGCTCCTGGGTAGGCCATCGGAACCCAAGTGACACTGTGATGGCTCAGGTAGCATGAGACGCTAGATGTGACGCTGCTCCCCCAATAGGGCAAATATTAAGTGAGTCCTGAGGGAACAAGAGCTCAGTGCAGCACAACACTCCCACCTGTATTAATATCTCCAAGTTCAACTTTCCTCAATTTCCACGTCCTGGTCTCCTAAACATGCCTCATAAGCACCCACAAAACAACTCATTTCTTTTGATTGTGTCAACAGAGGAACTCTAGGCATGTGACATCAGTAGGCACTTCCAAGGATCTGTTCCCTTGCCTTAAATGACCTCCCTCACAGAGACTCTGTTAGGCCACCCATACATCCCAGCAGGTCTCCTTTTTCACAATAGGACAGAGAGTGAGAAAAGCACTAGCCGAAGAAATGATGCTGTAAAGTACAAATGAAAAGACAGAGAGAAGGCAGTGTCCAGAATGGCCAAAGTCCAGCCAGGAGTAAAGGCTTCAGAGGAATCAGCCTGACGCCTCACAATTTGACCTCAGGCTGAGAAGAACTGCATAGCCTTCCTTTTCAAGAGCCCCCTGCAATGCTGTCCTGAAGGGTTTTCTTGTCTTCTGCCTACAGGAAATGTTCCTGCTAATCGTCTCCTCTTCAGATCAAGTGATCCACCACCCATAATTACTCTTATGAATATGCCAAGAGAACAGGGGATGAAACCTGAGAGAAAAGGAACTTATGGCAGGTGAGACACTTGGAGGAACGCATGAGGGTGACCCTGTAGCCGTGTGCTTGTGTGGGTGAGATTTTTCCTTTGTGCAACAGGTTCCAGGCAGCTCTAAGAGTTTTAGATCCCATGAAGCAGCTGGGACTGTCAGACAGTGTTCAATATGTTTGCCAGGCCGGGGGATCTGTATCCCTTAGAGGCTCCATCTGTAATGAAACCTGCTCTTCTCCTTGCTGCATCAAGAGAGAGCCTGTACCTGGGCATACAGAGCATTCCTGTGGGCACATCTTGCAGTTCTGGGCATTTCAGTGGGGGGTGATGTCTGTTCATGTGAACACAGTCAGTTGAGCCCACATCATTCATGGCAACAGCCAAGAGAACTGCTTCAGCTGCAGATTCCTGTGAGGACAGGACGGAGAGGCAAGACCCTCTGTGCTCACAGCACCTCTCCATAATGTCTATTTCAGCATATTTCCAGCCATCCCCGGCACATCCTCCCAGAAGCCAAGAAAGGACAGGAGGAAGGGCCATCCTGCAGCCATGCCCCCAGT
This sequence comes from Tinamus guttatus, assembly GCF_059628265.1. Taxonomy (NCBI): domain Eukaryota; kingdom Metazoa; phylum Chordata; class Aves; order Tinamiformes; family Tinamidae; genus Tinamus; species Tinamus guttatus. Next base: position 1,526,476 of record NW_028289152.1, on the reverse strand, counting down.
TGAGACAGTTAACAATCGAGTGGAGAAGTGGGTGGAAGAGGTATGTGCTACTGACTGAGAAAATCCATATGCCCTGTGGATTTGTGGGAAAGCAAACTCACTTCTATGGGCAGTGAGTGTGAAAGATGCCTTCCTGAGGTTTCATTTGGCCATTGGCTGACATTGTCCTGGCTTTGCTATAAAGGGTGAAGGTCATACTATATGCAATACATATGTTATACAAATTGCAATACATATGTAACTACTGCGTTGCCAGGAAAGACATGAAAAAGCCCTCTTTGGTTCTCGTGGGAAGGTACCTGCTAGGTCTTTCAGGGATAGGGCATGCACAGTTTTGCTTTAGCTCAGCTCATCAGTCACATCCAAAGGACAATGTGCACATGTGCTGGCCTGTTAGGATTACCTTAGGGGCATTAGAGGGTTCTGAAGAAGGTTCAAGTGAAGGGACAGAAGAGGGGGTGAGAAGTGATCTTCATGCACTGAAAAAGAACACATGACAGTCCTAATGTTTCTTATTTCTTTTCTGTGTCCCCACAGGCCTGGCAATATCACCTCAGAGGAAGAGGGAAAGGGACTCATGCCTTTCCTCCATTCTGAAGCCCTGGGACAATTTCCCTTTCCTTTGCCTTTTGCTGAAGAGACAAGGAAGGAAATTGACAGAAATGAGAGAGAAGCACCCTTTTGAGAAACTCCTTGGAATAAACACCACTATTTCCTGAGACATGTTTTCTAGAAATATCTGTTAGTGGTTGAGCTGCTAAAAATCCGTTTTGTGGAGAGGGATTTGGGAGTCCTGGTGGACAACAAGGTAAGCGTGAGGCAGCAATGATGCGCCCTCTTAGCCAAGAAGGCCAATGGGATCCTGGCCTGCATTCAGGAGTGTTGCCAGCAGGTTGAGGGAGCTCATCCTGCCCCTCTTCTCAGCTCTGTCGAGGCCAAACTTGGAGTACTGTGTACAGTTCTGGAGACCCTGGTACAAAAGGAATGTGGAGCTTCTAGAGGGGATCCAGCGTAGAACAGTGAACATGATTAAGGGACTTTGGCCTCTATCATATGAGGAAAGACTAAGTAATCTGCACCTCTTTAGCCTGGAGAAGAGAAGACTGAGAGGGGATTGTGAAAATGTTGCAGTTTGAAAGCCGTAGTGGTAGTGGTGGTGGGGGGGAAAGGAGATATCAAATCAGTATCGGATTCACAAACAGTCTGTGGACCGTAGGTCCGATCGCCTTCCTAGGAGTGAATCGAGTTCCCAAATAGCGTCATCACCTATAAGCTCGACTCTGGCAGTATCGGATTCACGAACAGTCTGCCAGCTGTAGGTCCGATTGCCTCCCCCTAAACAAGTAGCCGAGTTCACAAACAGTATGATTTATTCAAATGCAACATTTACAAAACAGGTTTTGGATGTCAGTACAGGAAATTCTCTACTAGAGTGTGGGGTTTTAGCTAGCTCTGATGTACAAATGTGCAATCATCACTCACCCCAGAAGATGGGAGAGGGCTCTCAGTCTCAAGTCTCCTCAGGCAGTGTCCTGACGCAAGGGGAGGAAAGGGGGATCAGCGCATCGACTGATCCAGAATTTATGATGGATTCCTCCCTCTCACTCCTTAGTCTCCTTAGGCAGCGTCCCAGCGTGAGGGGAGGGAAGGGGGGATCAGCCTGTCAACTGACCCAGGAGTTAGGATGGTTTCTTCCCCCCCAGACTTTTCATACTTAGTTCACCTTTTATACTTTTCTTTACATTCAGGTGGAGCTTGAGTGACTAGACTCATACTTAATATTGTTATTGATTGATGAAAAAGTTTCTCGCTTTCATTTAAAGGTACAGTCAACCGAAAATCTAGAGCGCATGATCAGTGAGGGGTGGTCGTACCTCGGAGGCGGGTAACTTTTGAGATGGAGGTGTGGTTTTCACATTATAATGACCAAAGTTCCAGCAAAGTTCATCTGAAAGGAGTGATTTGCCACCTTTGCTGGCTCAGCACCGGACATGTTATCGTATATCTCCCATTAGACAGCCACTGTGTGTCTTATCAGGAGCCCAGCACAGGGTGTGCAACAGAGTTTGGCCGCGGTGTCTTCACTCCGCTCCATCCTCCCTTACTCCCCTTTGCAGTGGTGAGGAGGGCAGATCGTGTTGTCTAGGGAACCGTGGAGGAGCAGAGCCCGTGTGCACCAGCCATCCTGGAAGTGGCAACTGTGTATCACCCCAAGCAGGCCTCTGTAATGCCAAAACTTCGATTAGGCCCTAGTTTTCCTTTCAGTTCCTGCTTTTGAACAATTCTTCCACAGGAATGTACCATGAAGTGAATCCTTTCACATCACATTTCTGGGCACATGTAGAGGAAGAGTCCACATGGTTTTCCCAGGGCACGTTGTGCCTCACCAACTTTATTGCCTTCTCTGATTAAATAGCTGCATTTGCAGATGGAGAGGAGCAAACATTTTTTATCCATAATTTAGCAAAGGGTTTGACATCGTCTCCTACCATAGTTTTGCATGCAACTTAGGGATTTACCATCTAGAGGGTTATGCAACCTCATGCATAGAAAGCTACTTGGATGGTAAGGCTCAGAGGGCAGTGATGAATGGATAACCCTCTTGGGGAGCCCAGAGAGAAATGGAGCAAGAGCGATGACTTCAGGAACCTGACCCTTTTATAATCTGTACTAGTGACACAGAGGAGACAGCACTTGCCATGTTGTGTCTGTGGTGGTCCAGGTCTCTTTGAGGGATCTCTGTGATCATGCCCTGGCTTTGTGTTTCAAGGAGAAACAAGTGAGGACAGAGAGACATGAGTAGATGTAGGGAGGTCCACGGGTGAGAGTAAGGTGACAAAGCAGTTTGGTTGTCTGCTGTTATCGGGGAAACAGGCATAGGCATGGGACACCACAGGACAGCTTGTGGTGGAGATTGCTATGGGCACTGCCAAAGCTGCAAGGACCCAACAGAACTTTCTTTGTCCTCTTGGCTATGGCTGCTGTCTCTGTCACTGAGGTCTTAAAGAAGATGCTGCTTCCTTAAATCCCTGTGGCCTCATAGCCTCCTCACATTCAGGGAACCCAGGAGGTGCCATATTGCTGTCCTGCACTTGTCCTTGCATGTCCCTACCCTCATACTGCCTCCAGAAAGAGCCCTGAGCAACATATGGAGGAAGGGATCACCCTGCCCATGGGCTGGGTGTCAGTGCTTGCTCAGTCTACTGGATAAAGCATGTGGAGGTTGACTTGCCATCAGAGCCACCTATACATTGCCTTTATCCACAATCAGCACCTCTAACATCCTGCTTTATCAGTGCCTGGGGAGCCTTCTTTGGTAACAACCCTCCATGGGACTCATTAATGCTCCAAGAAGCTTTTGGGTTTTCTTCTGACTTCAGCTTCTTGAGGGCTTTGATCAATCTCCTCTCAGGATGCGAGGTTCATGGACTCAGCACTAAATACACCCAAGGGCTCATTAAAGTGCAACAAAGCTCTAAGGACCCATGACTCTCCTATTTTTCTTCAGTTCTTCAATTCTTGATGGCTACTTGGAGAGTTTTCAGCAGTGTATAGACCAGAGGAACATACCAGTGAGCACCTGAAAAGAAGGATACCTGCTTTTTAAGCTCTCTTTATTTTTCTCACAGAATAAATGATATCTCCAATTCATGTTGACCCACAGGGTCTTGTAATGAAATCTGGACATGTAGGAAAAGCAGTATGTTCATTATGAGGATTAGTGGACAAACTTTCTCTTCGCGTCCCAACATTCCATTTCCCTAATCAGCCACTGGGGACTTGCATCTCTTCTGTTAAAATATAACTTTTTCCATTCAAGTCTGTACCTGAATGTTGCAGCTCCTCTACACCAATTCCCACCTGCTTTCCTTAGACAACTAGTTGCAGACGCAGGAAGTTTTCTTCTTAACTATAAATATAAAAAGAAATTGTATAGTTGATAAAGAAATAAAATACATTCCTCAACTGAGGAATGTAGAGATTACATCCACAGTTTAAAAGATATAGCAGTGGTAACACAAGTTGAAGGGTGGATCAATATGCTTCTCTCCTGAAATTCATTGGCTGGCTGAAAACTTCCACAATTTCAGCATGGGACACCAATGACATTAGGATTACTCAACCCTTTTATCTGACAAAAGGGTGTTTGCTCAACATTTTTCCAGTGTTGAAAACCACTCCTCAGCTTTTCAGGCAGAGCTCAAGTGTCTAACCACAAGCATCCTGTGACACTTGAAGAGGCTCTGTTACATCTAATGCACCTACTTGGGGCTGCCAATTCTTGCAGAAGGCATGTGGGAGACTAGAGCCCTCTAGGTGCAGGTGGAGGTTGGGCAAAGGAGTCCTGGGCCCCTACAATGACACCAGACATCCATGATCTTGTGACTGCATCTTATACCAGCTCTGATAATAACTTTCCTTTTCAGAACAAGAAAAAAAAATCACACAAATCACAATAGTTTTCTCATCCTCAAAGCCAGTATAGTAAAATAAAACAAAATTAAGAGTGGGAAAGGAACACAAAGTTTTGTAAAAGGTGAAAAGTGTATCAAAATACATTCTTTGTATTAGATCATGTTCTCAGTTTCTTTCTTTTTCTATTTTTATTGACATTTTCTAAAAATTTCTGTTATAATCAAGACTGCATCTTTACAAAGTTATTGTGTATCTCCTGCAAAGTTCAATGTCCCTGCAAACATTCCCTCCCCAGGGCTGTCAATCCACTGATAACTGCACAGAGTGACTTGCATCCTGAGGGCCAGAGCTTCTGGGTCAGGATGAGCAAGCAAAGAAACATGTGCTGGGTGTCATCCTCACACATGTGATGTCTTCTTGCAAAGGCCTGCCTTCTTCAGGCAACAGGAAGAAGACACACATTCGCAAGACCTTGTCCTCACAGGGACTTGGCCGCCCTCTATATCTGCGGGAGAAAGAAAACTTGACTTGAGATTGAAGGAGTCTGTGTGAATCAGCCTCTGGTATGGAAAGAAATCTGAAGAAACTAAATCTCTGTTGTCTGAACATGTCTGCCCCTGTGAAATTATCTGCAAGTCAAAGAGATGGTTGGAAAAGAGAGTTGTCTGTGTGGGAGATACATATAGGTCTGTGAGTATGGAGAGCATTTTCATTTTTGCAGCATGCTTGGAGGGTGAAATTCTGCTTTCAGTCCTGGGACACATTCCCTGGGTCTGCAGTGTGGTGCCACAATGGGTCTCCTGTTGGAAACATCACAAACTGGTGAAAGATAGATCTCACATAGAAATTGAGAGTGGCTTCATCCCTCACCCAGCATTGTGTTTAAGCTGGAGGAGTAGACAGCCTTGGAAGGTGTTTGTAAATCATGGTCTTACTGAGATGTTCATCAGGTGCAGCCAATACCCCCACCCCAAAACCCACCTGTTTTGAAGCCTCATTATCTCTGTCAGTCTTTTCCACCTGTTACCTCCCTCTGAGCAGTTCACACCAAATATCTCAACCTGGCACAGGTGCACACAGTCATGAAAGAAGAAAAATGCTGCCATTCAGTTCCTGTGTGTGTGAACTGGAGTGTGCAAGCACACACTAGACTGCTCACCCAACAAATGCAGATGTTCTGGAAAAGGGACCAGGACATGCAGGGTACAGAAGAGCGGAGCCCAGGTTGTGTCCTGTGTTGCAGGGACACACTGGGGAAGCTGTGCCTAGTCCATCCTCCCAGAGCAGCCCCTCACATCAGCCCTTCCCATAGTGCAGGGGAATGCAGATGGCCGCAAAGCGGTCATAGGCCATGATGGTGAGAAGAGAACATTCTGCTGAAAGCAGGAAAAAGAGGAAAAAGACCTGGACAGCACAGCCCAAGTAGGAAATGGCCCTAGTGTCCCACAGAGAATTGGCCATGGATTTGGGAACAGTGACAGAGATGGAGCCAATATCCAGGACAGAGAGGTTGAGAAGGAAGAAGTACATGGGAGTGTGGAGGTGGTGGTCGTAGACTACTGCTGTGATGATGAGGCCATTGCCCATGAGGGCAAGCAGGTAGATGCACAGAAACACTGCGAAGTGCAAGAGCTGCAGCTCCCGTGTATCAGCGAATGTCAGCAAGAGGAACTCATTCAAGTAGCTGATGTTGGACATTTTCTGTCTTGCAGCACTGAGGGGCACTGTTCAAGGAAGTAGAGATGTAGACAAGTTAGTGAAGACTGCCATGAGCAGAACTTTCTCCTAACTCCTTTCCCTGCAGTAAACTGTTTATCTCTCCCCATCTCAGCAAAACCATCACAGAGCTCCACGGCTTGAGCTCCATTTTGTGCTGTGTTTGCTGTGAGGACATAGAAATCATCTGGATTGCTCCAGCACTCTGAGTGAGCTAAAGTGATTCCTAGGAGCAAAAGGAGTCACCACGGTGTTAATGCAGAGTGAGGAGAGCTCCTTGGCCATCAACCTTGTTAACGGCTGCCCTGTACTTGCGTCTCTGAGGTTCAGGACCTTTGTACTCGTGTTACCCCAGAGACAAATGACACCACTGAGCACAGAGGAATCTAGTACCAAAGTGCACATCAGCAAACACTGCACCCTTCCTCAGAGGATCTCAGGATCCACAGAGTGGGTGTCTGAACTGCATTCGAAACCCAGCCTGGCCTGATAGTCCCAGGGCAAGAACAGGAACAGCATGGACAAGTGGGGAACACAGAGCCATGATATTTCTGCTGAACCATGATATTTCTGCTGAAAATGGAAAGGAGTAGGAGAGGGAGAGGATGCTGAGGATCTCATGAGTATGAGATCCTTCTCAAATGGAGACTGGACCTGCCCTGCAGGGGGGTCTCTCCTTCCACCCAGAGCTTCTCCCTGCAGTCCCCAGGCAAGCTGAGTGTTGCCCCTTGCAGACAGCAGAGTCACTGCCCCAGGCACACAGCACCCTGGCGTGGCAGGGACACTCTGACAGTGTGGCAAGGAATCCCTGCTCTGAACACCTCCTGCTCTGCACCAGGGAAATGAGGAGAGCCATCCTGGCAGATGCTATCGGCCATGGCATGTGGTAGCTTTAGAGGACTCCTCAGGGTACCTCATGGTCATTGCCTAGCAAGGGAGAGACTTACTCTGTTAGGGGTTATGAAGATTTCTCCACCACGGAGTTCACAGACATCCTCCCACCTCTGAAATCTTTAACTTCTTTCTGTCTCACTTGTCTCACTCATCTTGCTTGTCTCAAGTTGGCACCTGTAGGAAATGCCCGCAGCTCTGCTGCTCTTTGCGGAGGAGCTTCTTCTGGACACACTGCTGCCAGGTTGCCACAAGCTCCACCCCAGGAGCCTGGCCATGCTAGGAAGAATGGCACAGCTGGAGGCGTGACTTGATTTCTCCTCTTGCTCCCTCCTCCTCCTCCTGGGAAACAGTCATTGAAGCAGACTCAACTAATTATCTATGGTCTCCCTCTGAAACACAAAGACAGACTGAAGCCAGCACTAGAAATGGTATCATCAGAGGATGGTTATCTAGGAAAGGTGGAACTATTCCACTCTAGGACACCCTATTCCCACCTCTTAACTATGTAGTAAGTTTAGATGGGGACAAGGAGTGAGCTCATTTACCTATCTTTCAGATGAGTCAATCTGGGCATCTCATGCCAGGTTTTGAAGCCCCCAGGGATGGAGTGGGATTCAGATCCCTCTTGTGCACTCCACAAACTCACAGGTCACAGGTAGTAGCATTGCTCTTGCCAAAGCTGATGTGTGTGTAAATGGGTTTCTGTTGTCAGAATTATAATCCCTCATAATGAGACACAGCTCATTATAATCCCTCAAGATGGAAGGTCAAATGCCCACACACAAACATAGAATAACACAAAGAATCACAGAATGGTTGAGGTTGGAAGGGACCTCTGGAGATGACCTAGTCCAACCTCTATGCTCAAACAGGGTCACATAGAACATGTTGCCCACAACAGAATCCAAGCAACTTTTGAATATCCTCAAGGAAGGGAGACTCCACAACTCCACAACTGGATACCTGTTCCAGTGCTTTGTTACTGTCACAGGAAAGAAGTTTTTCCTCATCTCCTGATGGAATTTTCTATGTTTTGTTTTGGGCCCATTGGTTCTCATCCTATCACTGGGCACCACGGAAAATAATCTGTCCCCATCTTCTTGACAGTGACCCTTAAGATATTTGTGCATGCTGATAGGATCCCCTCCTCAGCCTTCTCTTCTCCAGGCTGAATAGTCCTAGTTCTCTCAACCTTTTCTCATAGGAGAGATGCTCTAGTCCCTTCAGAATCTTCACAGCCCTACTCCAGCTGTTCCCAAGTCATGGGAAAACCAGAACCTGGTTTGCAGTATTGCAGATGCAGTATTCCAGATGTGGCCTCACCAGAATTGAGTAGTGGGGAGGATCCCTCAACTTGCTGGCAAAATGCTTCCTAATGCACCCCAGGAATGCATTGACCTTCTTGGCAACAAGTGCTCCTTGCTGGCTCATGGCTAGCTTGTTGTCCACCAGGACCCCCAAGTCTCTCTATGCAGAACTCTTTTGCAGACAGTTGGCACCCATGGGGTTATTTCTCCCTAGGTGCAGGACCCTGCACCTCCCTTCGCTGAATTTCATGAGATTCATCTCTGCCCATCTCTCCAGCCTCTGCAGGTCTCTCTCAATAGCAGCACAGCTCTCTGTTATTTCAGCCACTCTTCCCAGTTTTGAATCATCAGTAAACTTGCTGAGAGTGCCTTCTGTTCCTTCATCCGATCATTGATGAAGTTGAACCAAAGTTAGACCAAGTACTGCTCTCCAGGGAGGGCTGCTAGCTACTGTCATGGAATGAGTGGTTGTCGGGGTGAGTGACAGAATGCACTTCACTCTTGTAAAAGGAATAGTAATAAGTTTCATGGATACGAACAATGGTTTAATGACATTCTAGGGCAAGGTCACTTATTATTTACTGCGTGGGATACTAGATATACACCGAATTATCAAGGAGACCCTCTCGTTGAATGACGGGGTTCAGATTGGACCCACTTGCTTTCCAAACTGCTTCTGAGAGGAACCTCAGAAGCTTCTGGGAGGAGTTTGCGTGCAGTTGGATCCAATCCTAGTCCCACACCTGGTCACCAGTTTATGTCTAAAGAATTTTGTGCACAGTTATGTCCGTAAAGTTTACAAATTCGGGGAGTGCGGGATAGTCACTTACCACAGATCTGTTGTGGCAAGGATCTCTTAACCCCGAGGAGTATCCTTTAGAGGTACCCCTGATTCAGGGGAGATCCCGGCATGCAGCCCACTGTCATGCTAGGAGAGCTCAATGGGCTCTCGGTCTCTCCCTGTGTTTATGGGTAAGATGATTGACCTATAGTCATTCTTTCATTTCAACACAATTCTGGCTGGTGTATACTCAATTAGCCCTTGTCTCCCTGTCAGAGTGCCGCCAGCGAGACGGTTATTGATGGTTATTGTCTGAATGGGGGAAGAGATTGGGGAGGCAACCACCAGCAGCAGATACTGTCACTAGTGGTTAACACCTGAATAGGGCTACCTGTAAAAAGTCAGGTCGGGCTGACCCATCACAGGTACAGGCCCCCAGCTACACTCTGCATTGCTGATCATAACCCTCTGAGCTCTGCCACTTTGCCAGATCTCAATTCACCTCGTTGCCCACTCATGTAACTCACACTTCCTGAGATTCTCTACAAGGAAGACAATGTCAAAAGCTTTCCCAAAGTCAAGGTAGACAACATCCACTTTTCTGCCCTGCATGGTCAGTCATTCCATCATAGAAGGCTATCAGATCAGTTAAGCATGACTTCCTCCTGATGAATCAATGGTGACTATTCCTGATCACCTTCTCATTCTTCTCATGCTTACAGATGGCACACACTAGATGAAATGTTGCATAGATGTTCATAAGTGGACTTCTGGCCTTGGCTAGCACATGGTGTGCTCTTAGTGGGAAGTTCATTTCACCCTTATGCTGCCACTTGCTCTCTATGCCAGCATGTCTCTGCTCTGAAGCAGGGCCATTTCACATATGATGTTCTTGACTCTTTGTAACAGGTTTCACCATGACCAATCTGTGCTCTGTGCCACAGCTGCTGCTCTGCAGCCTAAATTCACACAAAAGCATGCAGCCTGGGGCACAGGTAGGAGGCGATGGAGATGCAGGAGCTGTGCCACCTTGTTGGAATACCTGAGAAGTGATGGTCTCACTCACATGACTGCAGGGCTACAATGGGAGGGTAGAAGCTCATCAGAAAAGACCAACAAGGACATTAATGATGGGGGCATGCCATTTGTGTGAAAGGGCAGTAGCGACATAAGGAGCTCTTCCACGGGGTATAGAAGGGGCTGAGTGCTTGTGGGTGAGCATCAGGGTGGCTTTGTGATGAGATTTACAGACCAATGCATCAGGGTGAGGAGGTTAATGCAATCTTCTTTAAGCAATCTGAGAAAGTCTTTGCATCACAGGCCTTGATTCTTATGGGGGGACTTTATTTTTTCCAACTTTTAGTGAAATGAAGTAGAGAAGGTTTGTGGAAGACCTTGAGGACAAATTCTTAGCATAGCTGGCAGATAGGAAAACAGAGGTGATGCTGAGCTGCATCTAGTACTCGCAAGCAAGGAAGAACTGATCAGGGATGTGATTAGCAGTGGAAACTTTGGCTGCAATGACCATGAAATAGTGGGGTGCCAGATCCTGCATGGACTGCCAGTCCTGAATGGACTGAGGAAGGGCAGTAGCATCCTGCAGATTTTGGCCTTCAGAGGAGCAGACTTGAGCCTCTTCAGGGGAGTGGTGGTAGAATCCCAAAGGAGACAGTTCTGAAGAGCAAAGGAGCTCAGGAAAGGCATTAGGTCTTTAAGGACAGCACCCACCAAACATAAGAATGTTCCACACCCATAATCAGTAAAATCAGTAAACATTTCAGGACACTAGCCTGGCTAAACAGGGAAGTCATGACTGAGGTGCATTTGAGGTGCATTAGAAGTCTTCATACAAGTGGTAAAAGCAGGAGCAGGCTGCAGAGGAAGAAGTCAGAAATACTGTATGGTGTGATGATGTAGGGTTGGTGGAAGGGAAGCCAAAGCTCTTCTAGAATTGACACTTGCAGGGGATTTCAGGATTTTGAGGAAGTGTGGTTACTACTCCTCTAACAGGGAAAGAATAAACAATGAACTCATGAGCTCACTGCTGAATGGGGCAAGGGCTCAAGTAACAGTAGATGCAGACAGGTCTGAGGACCTTAGATTCTGTCTTCACCAACAAGGTGCTCAGGCTTCTCTGCCTTGATTCAGGAGTGCAGATGAGAAAAACAACGTGCAATGAAGAGCAAAAGCAAGGCTGAGAGAGGGATTATGTGCAAGAACTAAACATATTCACCAAACTGTGCAGGAATTTTGAGCCTGGGAAGATAGACGGAGGGAATGGGACTCGTTCAGTGTGGAGAAAGGAAGATTCTGGTGAATCTCAGAGCAGCCTTTCAATACGAACAGGGACATTTTTGAGAAGACAAAGTAAAGCTATACACATTGGTGAATGGTGGGAGGAGGAATGGCAATGGACATAAATTGAAACAAGAAAGCTCTCAAGAGGCAGTCCAGAGAGGCTGTGTGGTTTTCATCCTTCATAGACAAGACTTGATAAAACTCTTGAGCAATTTCTCCCTGTCTTTTAGCAGGAACACTTGGATCTCCTTCTTGCCTTTGACCCATCACTGGAACATCCCAGCATAAGCTTTGTTCAGTCCCACAATACCTATAAAATGTCCTCAACAAATTCTACACAGTCACACATACCTGCTTCAATATCTCACAAGGAATTTGCTCTTTCCCAGGAAACCCCAGATAATTTCATCTCCTTGTGACTGATTGCACAGTAGTACTTGACCCTCTGCAGAGAGGCAGTAGGAAGAGTAATAAACTCAATGCCCATCGATAAGTGATCCAAGAGCTCTGGTCTCTGTTATCCAAATGCTGAAGGACTGGGTTGCTGTTACTCACGCCATTCAGGGTTACTATGCATTTTACTCATGCTAACCAGGAGCCTTCTGGAATTCAGCCAAGGAAAGGGCTTCAGAGTCCTTCACCTGGGGTGGAAGAAACCGAACGGCCCCCTATAAAAGGTAGATTTGGGACCAATTGGTGAGAGAAGAGTTTTCTAAAAGATGACCTGGGGCTCTTGGGGAAGAAGCAGGTGTCAGCCGTGTGCGTGGCAAACACCATCCACCAAGATGGGACTCCCATACTGCAGGCAGATAAAGGGTTTTGGGTGTGTGGAGAGACCGATCCCTAAGCTGCAAAGTCCACCCCTGCCCTGGGAAGGAAGCCTGGGGTGGGAAGTCTGATCCCCCTTGTCTTGGTGTTGCCATTTTGTAATTTTCATGGATTAATTTTCACTCATGACTTGCAAGAAAACTGTGTTGTTTTGGAACAAGAATCAAAAGAAGGATTTGTTTATTCATTTCCAATAAAAGTATGGGGTTGTCATCCTGTCTGAAAGACTTTTTTACTACTTGATCACTCCCTCCCAATAGTGCAGAAAAGAGTAGTCTCCTGATGCCCTGAGGGACTGCATCTGGACCAGGACCAAAGCACGGAGCACTGTCCCTTCGACATCTCTGCAGTTGTTGGGGCAGGAGGAGACTCTCACTGTATGTGCTGCTCCCATGCCCTTGTCCTCCCAGGGGGAGTGTGGATGGAGAGGAGCAAAGCCCTTCCCTGAGCCCCATCTGCCCCTGCATGCAGCCCTGCTGTGTGCGTCACAGCTGTCCCTGATGCCAGCAGCAGGAGTGAGTGGGGTGAGGAAGTGCCCCTTCTCTGGGTGATGTCCCCACAGTTCTAATTGTCCCCAGGATGTGTGGTAGAGGGGCCATGGAGAGCAGGAAGAGCTGATCCTGGTCAGGGAGCTGAGCACAGCCCCTGCGTGGGCACCAGGCCTTCCCCCTGCACCGTACTGCCCACCAGCAGCCAGCAGTGGACCGAGGGCAGCATCCCCTTCCTTGGGGCTGGGGCATGGCTGGGCTCAGGGATGTTCCCATTCCTGCAGCACAGGCGTCTTTCGTGATGTCAGAGCTGCGCAGGAGAGTCCCAGGCAGGACTCTCTGTGCCACGGTGGGAGACTCAGTTTGCCTGGGAACCAAAAGGTTAGTGATTCAAGCCCAGACATGGATGGTGAACCCTTGGTAGGATGCCTGGGAAAGGCACCTTCTGCCTGGCACCCTGGCTTTTGCTCATGGACAACAGGAAGTAGTGGAGAAAAAAAAACTATGATAGCCCTGTGGCTCTGAATCAGGCTGAAGGGAAGGACCTGTGAATTGCTCAGGGAAGGACCTGTGAATTGCCCTGTCTCCTGAACCAGGGCTCCTCTGAATGGAACTATCATCCCGGGTGGGGCTGGTGCCACTGATAGTCCCCTTCACACCTGGGTGTGCAGAGATAGGTCCTGCCAAGGGATGTAAGCTATGGCAAAAAATCCAAGGCCTAATGTCAATGAGAGCAGTCCTGCTTTCGGATACCTCTTGGGGATGTGTGGGAGCACAGGCAAATGGAGGCAGTCCGGGAGGGATCCTGGCAGTGATTTAGCAAACATGCAGGGCAGTCTATGAGAGGAGTGGGGCAAGGGAGCCCGAGAGGCAGCGGCTGAACCAGAGAGTGCAGATAGGTTGTCTGCAGGTTGAGGGGTTGAGGGGAAATACAAGGCAGCTTTGCACTAGGATGAGGGGCAAAGCCAAGGGTTTGTAAGGATCTATGAGGAGCTGAGGCAAACCCACAGATGTTCATTTCCAAGCAATTGAGCTCCATATTTGCAATAGGAGCTTCTCAGGTGCACTCCCTCCATGACTGGAGAGGCAAAAGGGCAGCAGCAGAGGCTGAAGGACTCCCTGGTTGCATGTTATACTAACTTGCAGAGTTTCTGTCATGAAAGAGCTATTGCAGCTCTTGCCCATCCTGCAGGGACCAGTGGGAGATCGGAGCCCCTCAGGGCTGCAGACAGAGGCTCGGCAGGGGGGAACAAGGGCACCTGCAATGGCACCAGATGTCCATGACCCTCTGATGGCATTCCACTCCACTTTCCTTAAAACAGACCACACACAAAGTCTCCTCCAAAGACCAGTAATTCAAAAGATACACCACCACCAAGAAAAGAACTAAACATAATGAAGGAGGGCTATAAAATGGTAGATATTGAAAAAGGTTCACTAAATATCTCTTTGTTTGTAATTTTGATGTACTCTTTTTTTTTCATATTCAGATCCACACCATTAGAAAAGGTATTTTTATGTCCTGCACAGAGTATAGAGGCCCAAACCAGCTGGGTCAGTAATTGCTCACTCTTTGCTCAGAGTCATTCCTGCTAGGAGATGCTGAGGTCTCTTGCCTACTCTCTCTTGCCCTGCTCAGTTCCCCTCCACCCCAGACACCAGGATGCTGCAGTGATGAGGTCCAAAAGGCATCTGCAGGTTGGCCATGGATGAACAGAGGTTCCTGCAGGTTTTGTGGCTGAGGAACTGTCAAGGGAAGGAGCTGTTGGTTGCCGCAGCGAGAAGAGTGTTGTGGTGGCTGCCAAGGAGCATCTGGATGATTTGGTGGGCTCAGTGGTTAGCGCTCCCTCCCGCGGTGGCAGCAGCCACCTGCACTATGCGGCTGTGGGGTGAGTGTGGCGTGATGCTCGTTGCCCTCCCTGGCAGCCAGGTTTTGTGTGCACAGCCATGGCTATTTGAGCGCAGTCGCAGTGCCCAACTAAGCCAAGACTCACGGTGGGAGGAGGATTCATCCTTGTTTCACAGTGTGTGTAGCGCAAGGGCAGCCCCTGAGTGCCCCATGCAGTCCCTCTCCACCGCAGGGCCAGCCCTGGCTTGGCCCGCGGTGATGAGGGTCAGACCCCTCTGTGACACGGGCTGTGCTCACAGGGGACATCCCGTGTCACAGGCACAGCAGTCAGAGCGCACGCTGCGACCTTTCCTCACACGTCGCGACGAGCCTGGGAGAGCCCACGCGCTGGGACTGCTCTCGGCTCTGCTCTGCTGCGAGGAGCCTACGACCCTGAGCGGGAACCAGCAAGGGGCAGCCAGAGTAGCACAGGGCTGAGGTGACGTGTACAGGAGGAGCAGGAGAGGAGCTGTTTCCTCATCACCTCCTGTTTGCTCTTCATCCAGAGCAAATGAGCAAAGAAACTAGGATGGAGCTCTGGGACACTGGCCTTGGCAGGTCTCATGGGCTGCGATTGCCAGTGCTGCCAGCACAGGGTAAGGCCTCTGGGAGCTCTATCTCAGGAATCTCACAGAGATCATGAACTGTGAACATTGCTGTGGAAAGCCTGAGGCTGGAGGAGTGTGAATGGGGCTGGGACTGCTGGCAGAGCCCAGGCTCATGGTCCCCTCTGGCTCTGTTGGCATTGTGGCTGCCAGGACTCCTGGCTCCCAACCCTCATGCTATCCCCACTGTCCTGGGACACCCCACTCAGGAGTCCCTGCCACAGGGGTCTACCTGTGAGAAGGAGAAGGCCTACCTGAGCTGCCAGGGCTCCCCATCTCAATCTCAGCTGCTAAGACCCTCTCAGGGTTGAACTTAGTGTGCTCATTGAGTACGACTGCAGGCGTCACCTCCTTGGTTAACCATGTGCTGCACATTTGTGAGCGGGGCCACACAGAGCCTGATGTGTCTTCCAATTCTTTTCCAGAGACCCTTGCTATCTGGGAAGGAGTCTCCGACTACATTCGAGATCAGCTGATGCTGAATAAGGTGGGTCTGCCATCCTGCATCTCCCCCAGAAGCCCTTCTTCTGCATTGGAGGTATTTGAAGGATGAGTTCTCTACGTTTGCTTGCATTTTTTGAGAGCATGGATAAGAGGGGGAATGAAAACACCTCAAGTGCTCTTCTAAACACATTCTCCAAGGGTTCTCCAAAGTTTTCCCAGTCCTCCATTCATCCCCTTTGAGCAGGACACCAAGCTCCATTGTCATGCAGCTGACCAGTTAGAAGCCTCTTCACCTAGCACTCAAGTAATACTTTTCTTCCTTCTTCTTTGCAGGGAGTCAGAGTTATTCGGCTTGGCACCTTTGGTGTGGTGACTGAGCAAGTTGCTGTTAGGAAATATGGCCTCGTGACTGTTCACAGACCCGTGTTCCATCTTTCAAAGAGTATTGCGGAGGTTCACGGCCTCACCTATGATAAGGCCTATGCTCCTGGTAAGAAGACATGCTGAAACTTGGGCTTCCTTTTTTTTGGGACATCTTTGAGCAGGGCATAAATTCTATTCAGCAGTGACTGTTAGAGCTCCAGACTTCCATCACCACGTTCTCCAAACAGCTTCCATTTGTAGCTCTCAGGACCTCAGCATGGTTTTTACCATTCTACTCCCTCTCTCCCTGACCTCATTTTAGCTGCCATTCTGTAAAGGCAAATAGCAGCATACATGCTGCTTTTTTCCTTCTCCTTGCACCTTGCAGTAGGTCACAGTCAGCTTTAGAGAGCCGTCAAATAGAGAATGGGACACTACTGTGTGTTTTCTTTTTCCTTGTTTCTTTTATCCATGTGACATAGCCTCGTGAAATCTTTCTCAATGTTTAAAGGACTGAGCTTGGCCCAAGTCCTGTGACCTGGCACCCATTAAGGCAGCTAGCCCCCTTCCTCCTCTCCTTGTCCTCACATTCGATCCTCACATTCGTAGGAGATGATTGTGGCCATTTTTTCCAACTCTGTAGGGAAGAAGGCATTGCTGTTCACTTTGTACATCTCCTTGCAGAGTGCTTTGAGCATGATTTTTCCCAGAAAGTGCAAGAAGTTCTCAAGCAGCTGCTTGCTAGAAGACCACAAAGCTGTTGATGCTGTGTTTCAGTGTGCTCTGCTAGTAAGTCTGTTCCTCTTGGTCTGCTTTCTAGGTCATAAGCTTTGTGAGCCCCTGAAATTTGCTCAAATAGCCGCAGACACCCTTCTTCCCCGTGAAACGGTGGAGGCTGGCATAGAGGAGACCCTGCGCCTCTTCCGCCGCTGCATCAAGAGTGGGAAGAATGTTGTGTTTGTACTCAAGAACATTGGCATGCTTATAATTGAAGGGGCAGATGTGAAAATGCAATTTTACAAAGAGTTCCTGGAAAGACTTAATGGGACCGACCAGATGCTAGCGGCCCTTCTTGCGGTAAGTTCTCCAGTTCTCCCTGTCATCTTTTTGAATTCCTGAGGGAATGCAATTCTATTAGCCTGCCATAAACTGTGGAAGGACATGGACAGTCCTGGCTGAGAGGAATGCCAGCTACCCAGACAGTTTGTCTTGGGCATTCAAAGGACATGGCAATGAAGTTGAACCTGTGCAGAAGTGTACTGGGTCCACCCAAGATTCATAGAACCCAGGAGCCAATCTCCACATTCTCAGGAAAAAAGACCAAGACAAGAGGAGACCCTGTGTTTTTTTTTTTTTTGTCCCACTTGGCTTTGCTCCTTGCACAAAGCCTTGCTTTAGTGCCCCTTTTTGTGAGGATGGCCTTGGAAACCATGTTTCCCTAGAACATGTCTGGTATGGTAAGGCAGCAAGCTCAGCTGTTTCCCCTTAAGCTGTTGAAAATTATTTCTCTGGGTCCCCCTGGAAGCTCAGCCTCATCTCCTCATGGGATACACTTGCCTGAGCAGTGGAGGTGTCAGACCTCTCTGTCAACTTTGTGTTGACCTCTTTCCTTTCTCTTTGAAGTTGGAGGGCCTGAGTGTGCCTCTCCCAGGTGGCTACCAAATGGCAGCTGCTCACAAAATTGGATTCTCATGGTCCTCTTGCTCTGTAGCATTCCTAGTTCAGTGTCTAAATCAATGATGAGTGCTTACCCCACTCTCTGGGCAGGAAGCAGAGGCACAGATCAAGCAAGGCCCAGAGGGAGAGAATGTTGGGAGAGACTGTGGGGTTAACCCCACATCTGACCCCTTCTTCATCAGCTGAGGAGGCATCAGGTCTAGACAGCAGGAAAAACACAGTGGCCCACTTAGTGAAATGCCTTCTCATGTGCTTGCCTCCCTTGATTTCTGCATTTGGAAAGACTTAAGCTGACTCTCTGAATGCTGACCCTTGCCAAAGTCCTGAGTATGTTCCTCCCCCTTCTCCTTTTTTTCTCTCCACTTGTTATGGTGCATAAGTGAGGGGCTGCTGATGGGAATAGAACAATTTAAAGTTTCAAAAGCAGTTTCTTCTCTAAGCAGTAGAAGAGTTTGTTTCCCCTGTGAGCACTTAGATAATTTTCTTGGTACCATGTCCCAGATGTCTGTCCCGTTTGCAGATGCCACAGATGAGGAATTCGGTGCTGTCGGGCTCTGAAACTGCTCTTTCGCAGACCTGCTCTGGTCATGTCATTGTCTTTCCCGAGTGAGTATGTTTCCTTCTTAGCCCCTGGCTGGCCAAGCAAGCAGCTGCTCATGGCATGTTTTGTAACCTTGTGTTTGCAAGCCTTGTGAAGGCTACTCAGAAAGCCATTCATGAGCAACCCTTTCAAATGTGCATCAAAGTAGAGGTTCCTGGCAGTTGCTATCTTGGGACATTTTCATGTCTTCTGTTCTTCTGTGACATCTGCATGAACGAAATATTTTACGATGGTGTTTTCAAATATTCACTTGAGTCACCTTTTTTTTTTTTTTTTTTTTTGGCGGAGGGCCAGAGACCTATGTAGGCCAAAGTAAAGCCTGTACCTAGTCAAGTAAAAAGCTTTCTCCTGGCTCGCATGGTGCTAAGTGTTTTGTTCCATTACGTGTCTGGGAGATACAGGTTCTGTTTTACACATGCATGGGGATGAGCTTGGGAAGGCTTGCAAGTGATCTGGAGGGTGAGACAGCAATTAGAAAGGATGCTGGAAAGGAATAGGAAAGAGGACTAAAGTGTTCTGCCTGAACAGGAGCAGGAACAGGAGATGGGTGATGATCCCAAAAGCACACAGGGGATTTGGGTTGAAATTGGTTTGGCAGTTTCACAGGAAGCACAGGGAAGAGTCAGAGGAGAAAGGTCATGCCCCTCCAGGCATTGGAGGTCTTCATGATGCCTCTCACCTTGCTGAGACACTCCTCCAGCATCTGGCCTCTTCTGCCTATTGCACTTTGAGAAAAGAGGGACTTCCCAGCACCTCCCAAATTCTCCTGCGTCCCCATTATTCACACCAGGTGCAAAGGAAGTGCGATGTGCCCTTGCATTTACAGTGAGGCCTTTTCTACTTTCCAGGTACAAGTTGGAGAGTAGAGATCGAAATCCACCAGGCGCACCTGTAAAGGCCAGGCAGGAGGAGGAGAGGAGAGGAGATGCCAGCACTGTCCAGAAAGGTAATGGAGCTGCTGCTTCTTGGTGGAGGCTTGCGCCTTCTCCTTCTGTGCTCCTTGGTAGGCCATCAGAACCCAAGTGACAGTGTGATGGCTCAGGTAGCATGAGGCACTAGATGTGACGCTGTTCCCCAGTAGGGCAAATCTCAAGTGAGTCCTGAGGGAACAAGAGCACAGTGCAGCACAACACTCCCACCTGTATTAATATCTCCAAGTTCCACTTTCCTCCATTTCCACGTCCTGCTCTCCTAAACATGCCTCCTAAACACCCCCAAAACAACTCATTGCTTTTGATTGTGTCAACAGGGGAACTCCAGGCATGTGAGATCGGTAGGCACATCCAAGGATCTGCTCCCTTGCCTTAAATGACCGCCCTCACAGAGACTCTGTTAGGTCACCCATACATCCCAGCAGGTCTCCTTTTTCACAATAGGACAGAGAGTGAGAAAAGCACTAGCCCAAGAAATGATGTTGTAAAGTACAAATGAAAAGACAGAGAGAAGGCAGTGTGCAGAATGGCCAAAGTCCAGCCAGGAATAAAGGCTTCAGAGGAATCAGCCTGACACCTCACAATTTGACCTCAGGCTGAGAAGAACTGCATAGCCTTCCTTTTCAAGAGCCCTCTGCAATGCTGTCCTGAAGGGTTTTCTTGTCTTCTGCCTACAGGAAATGTTCCTGCCAATCGTCTCCTCTCCAGAACAATTGATCCACCACCCACAATTACTCTTATGAATATGCCAAGAGAACAGGGGATGAAACGTGAGAGACAAGGAACTTATGGCAGGTGAGACGCTTGGAGGAACAGATGAGGGTGACCCTGTAGCCGTGTGCTTGTGTGGGTGAGATTTTACCTTTGTGCAACAGGTTGCAGGCAGCTCTAAGAGTTTTAGATCCCATGAAGCAGCTGGGACTGTCAGACACTGTTCAAAATGTGTGCCAGGCCGGGGGATCTGTATCCCTTAGAGGCTCCATCTGTAATGAAACCTGCTCTTCTCCTTGCTGCATCAAGAGAGAGCCTGTACTTGGGCATACGGAGCATTCCTGTGGGCACATCTTGCAGCTCTGGGGATTTCAGTGCGGGGTGATGTCTGTTCATGTGAACACAGTCAGTTGAGCCCACATCATTCATGGCAACAGCCAAGAGAACTGCCTTCAGCTGCAGAATCCTGTGAGGACAGGACGGAGAGCCAAGACCCTCTGTGCTCACAGCACCTCTCCATAATGTCTATTTCAGCATATTTCCAGCCATCCCCGGCACATCCTCCCAGAAGCCAAGAAAGGACAGGAGGAAGGGCCGTCCTGCAGCCATGCCCCCAGCTGAGACAGTTAACAATCGAGTGGAGAAGTGGGTGGAAGAGGTATGTGCTACTGACTGAGAAAATCCATATGCCCTGTGGATTTGTGGGAAAAAAACTCACTTCTATGGGCAGTGAGTGTGAAAGATGCCTTCCTGAGGCTTCATTTGGCCATTGGCTGACATTGTCCTGGCTTTGCTATAAAGGGTGAAGGTCATACTATATGCAATACATATGTTATACAAATTGCAATACATATGTTACTACTGCGTTGCCAGGAAAAGACATGAAAAGGCCCTCTTTGGTTCTTGTGGGAAGGTACCTGCTAGGTCTTTCAGGGATAGGGCATGCACAGTTTTGCTTTAGCTCAGCTCATCAGTCATGTCCAAAGGACAATGTGCACATGTGCTGACCTTTTAGGATTACCTTAGGGGCATTAGAGGGTTCTGAAGAAGGTTCAAGTGAAGGGACAGAAGAGGGGGTGAGAAGTGATCTTCATGCACTGAAAAAGAATACATGACAGTTCTAATCTTTCTTATTTCTTTTCTGTGTCCCCACAGGCCTGGCAATATCACTTCAGAGTAAGAGGGAAAGGGACTCATGCCTTTCCTCCAATCTGAAGCCCTGGGACGATTTCCCTTTCCTTTGCCTTTTGCTGAAGAGACAAGGAAGGAAACTGACAGAAATGAGAGAGAAGCACCCTTTTGAGAAACTCCTTGGAATAAACACCACTATTTCCTGAGACATGTTTTCCAGAAATATCCGTTAGTGGTTGAGCTGCTAAAAAACCGTTTTGTGGAGAGGGATTTGGGAGTCCTGGCGGACAACAAGGTAACCGTGAGGCAGCAATGATGTGCCCTCTTAGCCAAGAAGGCCAATGGGATCCTGGCCTGCATTCAGGAGTGTTGCCATCAGGTTGAGGGAGCTCATCCTGCCCCTCTTCTCAGCTCTGGCGAGGCCAAACTTGCAGTACTGTGTACAGTTCTGGAGACCCTGGTACAAAAGGAATTTGGAGCTTCTAGAGGGGGTCCAGCGTAGAACAGTGAACATGATTAAGGGACTTTGGCCTCTATCATATGAGGAAAGACTAAGTAATCTGCACCTCTTTAGCCTGGAGAAGAGAAGACTGAGAGGGGATTGTGAAAATGTTGCAGTTTGAAAGCCGTAGTGGTAGTGGTGGGGGGGGGGAAAGGAGATAATCAAATCAGTATCGGATTTACAAACAGTCTGTGGACCGTAGGTCCGATCGCCTTCCTAGGAGTGAATCGAGTTCCCAAATAGCGTCATCACCTATAAGCTCGACTCTGGCCATATCGGATTCACGAACAGTCTGCCAACTGTAGGTCCGATTGCCTCCCCCCAAACAAGTAGCCGAGTTCACAAACAGTATGATTTATTCAAATGCAACATTTACAAAGCAGGTTTTGGATGTCAGTACAGGAAATTCTCTACTAGAGCGTGGGGTTTTAGCTAGCTCTGATGTACAAATGTGCAGTTGTTGCAGTTCAAACGGTGCGGCGACCTGGTTCAGGATAGCACGGCGACCACCCCCAAGCCACTCGGGCCATCAGCTAGTTGACACTAATGTGGTAGACGGCAAAATGGCGTTTATTGATGGGTAACAAGGTGTTATATAGCTTGGTTTACAACGTCACATCCGTCTGCTTACATCGTAGACTAAACACTACTGGCTATTAGGGGCCCTATCTTTCCGTACAGCACGATATCTTCCGGCCGCCGGACCTTAACTATCTGCAACAACTTCCCCCCTCCCTATGCATAACAGAACTAGCTAAAATACAACTATCTTATTCTTACTTATTCTTATTAGTATCTTATTCTATTCTTATAGTTATACCAATCTTAAAATTATATATCATAAACTTGACATAAAACATAAGGCACAAAGAAGAAGGCGCGTAGAAGGTAGGGGATGACAGGTAATACCAGGGTGTAGGAATAGGGTGTACCTTGGGATAACTTGGGGGTAATACTGAGTGGATATATTCTTAAAGCAGTTGTCTGTGTTCTACTAACATGATGTTAACCTTCTCTAGACGATTCTTGACAGACGGCATGAGCTTATTCAATATACAGGGTCCAAAGATTAGCGTCATCATGATCATTATGATCGGCCCTATCAAGGTGGATATCAGGGTGATTAACCACGGCGAACTGGTGAACAAATTTTCGTACCAGCTGCGTTTGGAACAGGGTTCAATGGGGGCTAGTTGGCAAGGCGTGGCACTGAAAACTGGTGGCCCTGTAGTTATTTTTGTACTAATTGCTCGAGATTGTTCGATCTGTTCAAGTACCCCATTTAAAGAGCTGGTGTGACTCTACCTGTCCTATAGTGACAAGCTGCAAAATTAAGATAACGCAAAGGCATCGCGGCCCCCTCTTGCGGAAGCTGTTTTGTTGTTTTCTGGATTCGGTCGGCGTGGAACTCACAGGCTCGGGCGGGACGCATGTCACTGGGGCGTACGGGTTACGGGGGTGTCCGATGATCCGGTCCTGTGAACAGAAACTCACAATTTTCATTAGTTTTATTTTGAAGGTAACAGCCACCTGAATTGGGGTCAGATGCTCTTCCTTTGCAACATGCTTAATCATGTCTGCCCCCGCCGGTTTTTCTTTAATTCGGATGTTTACCTTCTTTTTCTCCTTCCTTAAGTCTGAATCAGTTGTGAGCCACTCATCCTGACTAGTGTCTGATCCGGAGTCGGAACTCAACTGACTGGTCACTTCCGGGCTCCGGTACTTTTTCGTTGGGCTCTGGTGTTTTTTGAAATGGCCGCTCTGATCGGTTCTCGGCCCCTCACTCGGGCTTCCTCTCGGCCCCTCACTCGGGCTTCTCTGATTAGTTCTCGGCCCCTCCCTCGGGCCTCCTCTTCACCCCTCCCTCGGGCCTTCTCTCCGCCCCTCCCTCGGGCCTCCCTCAGCTGTCCTGTCAGGCTCATTGGTTCTCAGCGCCTCACTCGCCCGTCCCTCCCCTGTCCGGTCACTCCCATTGGTTCTCAGCGCCTCACTCGCGCGTCCCTCCCCTGTCCGGTCACTCCCATTGGTTCTCAGCGCCTCACTCGCGCGTCCCTCACCTGTCCGGTCACTCCCGTTGGTTCTCAGCACCTCACTCGCGCCGGGGGCACCCTCGCCCCGCCCTTCCCCTTGTGGCTCGGCGCCATTTTGAGGGGCATAGGGTGGTGGCCTGGCCCAGACGTCACCATCCTCTGACTTCTTTTCAATGTTCCTAGCTTCCTTGGCTAGCTCGCTCCAAACAGATTTCGGCTGTTTCTGCTCCTCTGTAAGCGGGACGGGGTTCGGGGATGGAGGGGATGTATCACCCTCTTGCTGACCTTTAGGCTCAGCAGAATTGCCATCATCTGGGGGGTGCAAAGTCTGTGCGGCTGTCCCGACTCCCATTTTCGGGGTGGCTAACAAAAAGTCCCTTATTGCCACCCAGGTCTCCTGCTCCTTTCTAGCTTTCTGGTAGCGTCCTCTCCGCCGGGTTGGTCCACTCACTCCGGCCGCCGTTCACCTGTCCCGGCGATGACTTCCCGGGTTTCGGCACCACTTGTTGCAGTTCACACGGTGCCGCGACCTGGTTCAGGATAGCACGGCGACCACCCCCAAGCCACTCGGGCCATCAGCTAGTTGACACTAATGTGGTAGACGGCAAAATGGCGTTTATTGATGGGTAACAAGGTGTTATATAGCTAAGGTTTACAACGTCACATCCGTCTGCTTACATCGTAGACTAAACACTACTGGCTATTAGGGGCCCTATCTTTCCGTACAGCACGATATCTTCCGGCCGCCGGACCTTAACTATCTGCAACAAGTGTTTTGTGTCTTTTGTGGGAGAGTGCCCCAAACACCCGTATCTGCACACGAAGAGGATCGCGTTCGGGGTCTCCCGTGGCTAGAGGATGGGTGCTGGCCAGCTGCAAGGGGCGCTGGGGGCCTTTCCTGCAAGCGCTGTGGTCATCTGGTTCGCAGGTTTCAGCTCAGCCTGGAAGGCAAAGCAAAGGGCAGGGCTGCGCCCAGATGGTGCCCCTGGGAGGTCCCGGACGGACACGAGCTGCAGAGCAACAGAAGCAGCAAAGGTAGAGGAACAGCTCCCTGCTGAGCAGGCTGTGCCCAGTCACTGCCCATCCTTGGTGCCTGGTGCCTTCAAGCAGCTCCAAAGGCAGTCCCCAAGGGGCTGCTCTGCAGGGCACCCTCCTTTCCTCCTTCCAGACGGGCATCCTACACAGCTCCTGCAGAGCCGGCAGCTGCTTCCTCTTCCCGTGCTGCAAGGCTCGCAGGCACCAGGCAGCAGGCAGCAGGACACGCCGGAGGAGACTCCAGCCAGGTGAGAGGTGTGGGCAAAGCTCTAAGGGGAACTCTTGAAAGGCTGCACGAGGGAGGCTCCTTTGGCCTCAGCAGCGAGAGGCAGCAAAGGCTGTGCTGTGCTCACAAACCTCTGGCGGGGCATTTGCTGATGTCCTCAGAGGGCAGCAGGGAGGGCATGACAGGCAGGGGACACCAGCACAACCTTCGGGGGTGTTGTGCAGTCCTCACTTGCTTCTGCCGGCTGTTGAGCACACAGTGCACAGCAGAAGCTCTTCAAAGCTTCAGGGCCTGCAGAGAGGCCACCGCCACAGGAAACAGCCCCAACTTCCCTGCTTCTGTAAGGCCTGGAGGATGGCACCAGGAGAGAGAGGCCCTCAGCCTCGCGCTGAGGCGCCTCCTGGTGTCTCTCTGCAGTCCGCTCCCACCGTGTCCAGGCAGTTCTCCCAGTGACAAGGAGGCCGGCAGGCAGCAGTTGTCCACTTCCGCCTGCTTCACAGCCACACTTGCCATCCCTGAACACTGCAGAAGACTATTGCAGGTACGTGCCACGGCTTGCTGTAAATGCTTTGTAGTTGGAAATGGTGCGAATGCCCCCTTTTACACAGAGCAATTCTGCCAAGATCCTTGAAGAGTCTTCGTTGGACCAATTCCCTTCATCCTCCCTTCAGATCCTCTTAGGAGGCAGAAGTTCTGCTCTACCCTTCGAGGTGTCACTCCTTCCTGCCCTTGCAGGAAGCACACGTGGACACATCTCTGGGCATTGCTGGCTCTAGCAGCAGGGCCTGGGGCATTCTGAGCAGGGACCAAAGACACAGGGCTTTTCCAGACCCTAGATAGTTGGGATCATTGGTGCAGGAATGAGGGTAGGAGCTGCAGAAAGCTCTCTGCTTGTGGCAGCTGAGCCTCATGGTGTGTGCTGTGGCACTTCTGTGGCCTTCCAGGAAAGCGGTGAGCTGCCTGCACGGTGGGAACGCAGGCAGGACCTGGGCTCCATCTACAGAGAGCGGCACGAACAAGCAGAGGCCGAAGGGACAGTGTGGGAAGCCTGGTCTGTGGGACAGGGCCCAGAGCCATTCCAGGTACTGGGAGCATTGCTCACGCTTTAGAACAACAGCCATCCTCCCTGCCATCGAGCCTGGGGTGAAAGGTGCCCAGCCTATGGGGACAGCACTGATGAACAGTAGATAGGACACTTGGCAGGTGCAGAACAAGTAATCATCATTTGTGATGTTACGACTCCCATGCAGCTAGAACTGAACTACATCTGCCTTGCCTGCCCAACATTTAGGAGTTAAGGTGAAAGCCCTTCCCTCCGACTTTGCACAGTGCCTTCAAGGCTTTCAAGCAGGGGCTGGTGGAGCGAGTCAGCTGGTAGGAGCTTTAGGGGAATGAAAGCAGGAGTGTGCACCCTGCTCCTGGCTTTGTGAATCCTGCCTGGGGTTCTTTCATGAGTGCTGTAGCAGACAAAGAACAAGCAGCAGAGGGGGGTCCTCCTGAGGAAAGGTACCTGTGCTGGAGAGTGTCCCGGTGCCCAGCCCCTGCTGCAGGCTCCTTGCCACAGGGCCTCTGGGAAACGGCTCCTCTCTTTGCCCTCTGCGTT